>NW_024882591.1:0-239185 GCF_019059575.1 Amphibalanus amphitrite | reverse complement strand
GTCAAATGAGTGTTGTGAAAGTAAGATTAGATGCTGGCGAGTCGATTGGTGCCATTTTTAGCGCTCTAGCTCTACTGGGTGGGCCACAATCTGCTGTGCAAATTTGGGCCACGTGACCTTTGCTGACCTCTGTAGGTCAAACGGCTGAGAGTGCCACCGAATTACTTGGACTGTGGATGGGCATGTCATGGCCTACATTGTGTGCGAGTTTCAGCTTCATCGAAGGTGTCCCGAATCTGGGCTGAATCCGGGCTGCGACGTATTGAGTGTCGATTATTTGCACATTTTGACCTGCAGAGGTCAAACGGGGTCACATATCGAAAAGCGGTTTTGAAGGAAAGTTACTACGGCCTATGGGCTACCCGATGATGTGCTTTGATTTGGAATTCGGTCATTCCATCTACTCGAAAACTGCTGTGCAAGTGTATTTTCGACATAGCCCACAAATGACCTTAGGTCATCGCATGACCTTGAGAGGTCAAATGAGTATTGGGCAAGTAAGATTAGATGCTGGCGAGTCGATTGGTGCCATTTTTAGCGCTCTAGCTCTACTGGGTGGGCCACAATCTGCTGTGCAAATTTGGGCCACGTGACCTTTGCTGACCTCTGTAGGTCAAACGGCTGGGAGTGCCACCGAATGACTTGGACTGTGGATTGGGCATGTCATGGCCTACATTGTGTGCGAGTTTCAGCTTGATCGGAGGTGTCCCGAATCTGGGCTGAATCCGGGCTGCGACGTATTGAGTGTCGATTATTTGCACATTTTGACCTGCAGAGGTCAAACGGGGTCACATATCGAAAAGCGGTTTTGAAGGAAAGTTACTACGGCCTATGGGCTACCCGATGATGTGCTCTGATTTGGAATTCGGTCAATCCATCTACTCGAAAACTGCTGTGCAAGTGTATTTTCGACATAGCCCACAAATGACCTTAGGTCATCGCATGACCTTGAGAGGTCAAATGAGTGTTGGGAAAGTAAGATTAGATGCTGGCGAGTCGATTGGTGCCATTTTTAGCGCTCTAGCTCTACTGGGTGGGCCACAATCTGCTGTGCAAATTTGGGCCACGTGACCTTTGCTGACCTCTGTAGGTCAAACGGCTGGGAGTGCCACCGAATGACTTGGACTGTGGATTGGGCATGTCATGGCCTACATTGTGTGCGAGTTTCAGCTTGATCGGAGGTGTCCCGAATCTGGGCTGAATCCGGGCTGCGACGTATTGAGTGTCGATTATTTGCACATTTTGACCTGCAGAGGTCAAACGGGGTCACATATCGAAAAGCGGTTTTAAAGGAAAGTTACTACGGCCTATGGGCTACCCGATGATGTGCTCTGATTTGGAATTCGGTCAATCCATCTACTCGAAAACTGCTGTGCAAGTGTATTTTCGACATAGCCCACAAATGACCTTAGGTCATCGCATGACCTTGAGAGGTCAAATGAGTGTTGGGAAAGTAAGATTAGATGCTGGCGAGTCGATTGTTGCCATTTTTAGCGCTCTAGCTCTTGGGTGGGCACAATCTGCTGTGCAAATTTGGGCCACGTGACCTTTGCTGACCTCTGTAGGTCAAACGGCTGGGAGTGCCACCGAATGACTTGGACTGTGGATTGGGCATGTCATGGCCTACATTGTGTGCGAGTTTCAGCTTGATCGGAGGTGTCCCGAATCTGGGCTGAATCCGGGCTGCGACGTATTGAGTGTCGATTATTTGCACATTTTGACCTGCAGAGGTCAAACGGGGTCACATATCGAAAAGCGGTTTTGAAGGAAAGTTACTACGGCCTATGGGCTACCCGATGATGTGCTCTGATTTGGAATTCGGTCAATCCATCTACTCGAAAACTGCTGTGCAAGTGTATTTTCGACATAGCCCACAAATGACCTTAGGTCATCGCATGACCTTGAGAGGTCAAATGAGTGTTGGGAAAGTAAGATTAGATGCTGGCGAGACGATTGGTGCCATTTTTAGCGCTCTAGCTCTACTGGGTGGGCCACAATCTGCTGTGCAAATTTGGGCCACGTGACCTTTGCTGACCTCTGTAGGTCAAACGGCTGGGAGTGCCACCGAATGACTTGGACTGTGTATTGGGCATGTCATGGCCTACATTGTGTGCGAGTTTCAGCTTGATCGGAGGTGTCCCGAATCTGGGCTGAATCCGGGCTGCGACGTATTGAGTGTCGATTATTTGCACATTTTGACCTGCAGAGGTCAAACGGGGTCATATATCGAAACGCGGTTTTCATGGAAAGTTACTACGGCCTATGGGCTACCTGATGATGTGCTCTGATTTGGAATTCGGTCAATCCATCTACTCGAAAACTGCTGTGCAAGTGTATTTTCGACATAGCCCACAAATGACCTTAGGTCATCGCATGACCTTGAGAGGTCAAATGAGTGTTGGGAAAGTAAGCATAGGCGGCGGAACGGGGGGGGCACCGGGGCACCGTGCCCCCCCTTGAATTCTGCAAGGGGGGCACCAATAGCAAGGTGCCCCCCTTAAATTTGATGTATTAGTACCAGGGGCGGATTCGGGAAAACTCTAAGGGGAGGTTCATGAATCGAAGTGGTGCCCCTACCTATGCCCAAAATTAAAACCTCAACGGATTTCGGCCACTTAATTTTGGTGGTGCCCTATTTTCAGTTTTTTTCTTTATTTTTGGCTAGTCATGTGATGACTGGTGCCCCTGCTAAGCCGCTGGTGCCCCTGGAAAGACTGTGGTACCTACCTACCCTGCCCCCTGACAAGCCTACGGTGGGCCCTGACATGACTTAGGTGCCCATGGGCCCTGACAGGCCCGTGGTGCCCCTGACAGGCCTGTGGTGTCCTTGCTAGGCCTGTGGTGTCCCTGGGCCTTGGCAGGTTTGTGGTGCCCCTGTTAGAACGCAGGTGCCCTTGACAGGTTTGTGGTGCCTCTGACAATCCTAAATTGCCAACGACAGGCTTGTGGTGCCCTTGACAGGCCCATGGTGCCCTTGCGAAGCCGGTGGTTCCCCTGCGAAGCCGATAGTGTCCCTGACAGGCCTCTGGTGCCCCTGGCAGGTCTGTGGTGCCCCTGGAAGACCTGTAGTGCTTTTGCTAGGCCGATGGTGCTCCTGACAGGCCTGTGGTGCTACTGACAGGCCCGTGGTGCCCCTGCTAGGCCTTTGGCACCCCTGGCGGGCCTGTGGTGCCCCTGTCGGCTGTCAGGCCTGTGGTGCTCCTGGCAGGCATGTGGTGACCCCAGGCCCTAAGTCATGACCCATGTGACCTCCACCCTGGGATTCGCCACTGATTAGTACTGCGATGGCTTCTTGGGAATTATACATGTAGGATAAATGGAATTTATCAAACGACAATAAGGAAGAGACAAACACATAGGTACTTGAGGATCAGCTTAAAGTTAACCACACATACGGGCAGGGGTGTAATTTTCCTAAAATGATTGTGGGTGCCCAGCTGTAGGGGCGCCCGGCGCCAGGCCGTTTTGGGGCGCGATAGATATTCTTTATGTGGGAGCCTAAATTAACACCGAATTTGATAACATTGCTAGCCGAATGGCGCTTCAAGTGACGTGTCTGACTAAGCAAATACACGCCTAAAAGTGGAAACTGACCGTAAGGACGTAAAAAATATGTAGAGAGGCGCCATCCAGTAGAAGGGGCACCAAATGTGGAGGCGCCAGACGGTTACGACTTACGAGGGCGCCGTGAGACGATGAAAAGGGCGCCATTCTCTTAGGAGGGCGCCGAGTGATTGAAAACGCTATGTGGTCCAGGGGCGCTAAGAGGCCAGAAGGGCGCCGCACAGTCAGTAGTGCTACGTTGGTGGGGACGTGGGGGCGCCAGATGGTTACGAGGGCGCCTTGAGATCATGAAAAGGGCGCCATTCTCGTAAAAGGGTGCCGAGTGATTGAAAACGCTATATGTGGTTCAGGGGCGCTGAGAGGCCAGAAGGGCGCCGAATAGTCGAGGGATGCGCGGTGAACAGAGACCATAAGGACGCGCGACGGTCAGGAGGGCGCCGTTAGACCATGAGAATGGCGTGGTGCTGTCAAAAGTGCGCCGTTCTCCCAGAAGGGCGCCGAGTGATCAAAACGCTATCCATGAACGCGAGACGGTCAGGAGGACGCCGTTAGAGCATGCGAAGGGCACCGTGCTCTCGAAAGGACGCTTGCAGCCTTGTAAAAGACTTGTGGGTGCCTTTTCATCATTGTGGGGGCATACTTCAGGATTGTTGGGTGCATATGCCCCCACAAAGAGATATAAAATTAGGTACACCCCTGCATACGGGGGGTGAACTGCCATTTTCGTTTAGTAAAAAAAAAAAAAAAAAAAAAATTATCGTGTCAGGGCTGTGACGAAAAATAAGTGGCCTAAATCCGATGAGAAAACAGGATTTGGGGTACCCTAGGTTTGGCTCCTTGAGCCATGGTGCCCCCCCTTGTCTCAAATCGTTCCGCCGCCTATGAAAGTAAGATTAGATGCTGGCGAGTCGATTGTTGCCATTTTTAGCGCTCTAGCTCTACTGGGTGGGCCACAATCTGCTGTGCAAATTTGGGCCACGTGACCTATGCTGACCTCTGTAGGTCAAACGGCTGGGAGTGCCACCGAATGACTTGGACTGTGGATTGGGCATGTCATGGCCTACATTGTGTGCGAGTTTCAGCTTGATCGAAGGTGTCCCGAATCTGGGCTGAATCCGGGCTGCGACGTTTTGAGTGTCGATTATTTGCACATTTTGACCTGCAGAGGTCAAACGGGGTCACATATCGAAAAGCAATTTTCATGAAAAGTTACTACGGCCTATGGGCTACCCGATGATGTGCTCTGATTTGGAATTCGGTCAATCCATCTACTCGAAAACTGCTGTGCAAGTGTATTTTCGACATAGCCCACAAATGACCTTAGGTCATCGCATGACCTTGAGAGGTCAAATGAGTGTTGGGAAAGTAAGATTAGATGCTGGCGAGTCGATTGGTGCCATTTTTAGCGCTCTAGCTCTTCTGGGTGGGCCACAATCTGCTGTGCAAATTTAGGCCACGTGACATTTGCTGACCTCTGTAGGTCAAACGGCTGGAAGTGCCACCGAATGACTTGGACTGTGGATTGGGCATGTCATGGCCTACATTGTGTGCGAGTTTTACCTTGATCGAAGGTGTCCCGAATCTGGGCTGAATCCGGGCTGCGACGTATTGAGTGTCGATTATTTGCACATTTTGACCTGCAGAGGTCAAACGGGGTCACATATCGAAAAGCGGTTTTGAAGGAAAGTTACTATGGCCTATGGGCTACCCGATGATGTGCTTTGATTTTGAATTCGGTCAATCCATCTACTCGAAAACTGCTGTGCAAGTGTATTTTCGACATAGCCCACAAATGACCTTAGGTCATCGCATGACCTTGAGAGGTCAAATGAGTGTTGGGAAAGTAAGATTAGATGCTGGCGAGTCGATTGGTGCCATTTTTAGCGCTCTAGCTCTACTGGGTGGGCCACAATCTGCTGTGCAAATTTGGGCCACGTGACCTTTGCTGACCTCTGTAGGTCAAACGGCTGGGAGTGCCACCGAATTACTTGGACTGTGGATTGGGCATGTCATGGCCTACATTGTGTGCGAGTTTCAGCTTGATCGGAGGTGTCCCGAATCTGGGCTGAATCCGGGCTGCGACGTATTGAGTGTCGATTATTTGCACATTTTGACCTGCAGAGGTCAAACGGGGTCACATATCGAAAAGCGGTTTGAAGGAAAGTTACTACGGCCTATGGGCTACCCGATGATGTGCTCTGATTTGGAATTCGGTCAATCCATCTACTCGAAAACTGCTGTGCAAGTGTATTTTCGACATAGCCCACAAATGACCTTAGGTCATCGCATGACCTTGAGAGGTCAAATGAGTGTTGGGAAAGTAAGATTAGATGCTGGCGAGTCGATTGGTGCCATTTTTAGCGCTCTAGCTCTACTGGGTGGGCCACAATCTGCTGTGCAAATTTGGGCCACGTGACCTTTGCTGACCTCTGTAGGTCAAACGGCTGGGAGTGCCACCGAATGACTTGGACTGTGGATTGGGCATGTCATGGCCTACATTGTGTGCGAGTTTCAGCTTGATCGGAGGTGTCCCGAATCTGGGCTGAATCCGGGCTGCGACGTATTGAGTGTCGATTATTTGCACATTTTGACCTGCAGAGGTCAAACGGGGTCACATATCGAAAAGCGGTTTTGAAGGAAAGTTACTACGGCCTATGGGCCGTAGTATGGGATGATGTGCTCTGATTTGGAATTCGGTCAATCCATCTACTCGAAAACTGCTGTGCAAGTGTATTTTCGACATAGCCCACAAATGACCTTAGGTCATCGCATGACCTTGAGAGGTCAAATGAGTGTTGAGAAAGTAAGATTAGATGCTGGCGAGTCGATTGTTGCCATTTTTAGCGCTCTAGCTCTACTGGGTGGGCCACAATCTGCTGTGCAAATTTGGGCCACGTGACCTTTGCTGACCTCTGTAGGTCAAACGGCTGGGAGTGCCACCGAATGACTTGGACTGTGGATTGGGCATGTCATGGCCTACATTGTGTGCGAGTTTCAGCTTGATCGGAGGTGTCCCGAATCTGGGCTGAATCCGGGCTGCGACGTATTGAGTGTCGATTATTTGCACATTTTGACCTGCAGAGGTCAAACGGGGTCACATATCGAAAAGCGGTTTTGAAGGAAAGTTACTACGGCCTATGGGCTACCCGATGATGTGCTCTGATTTGGAATTCGGTCAATCCATCTACTCGAAAACTGCTGTGCAAGTGTATTTTCGACATAGCCCACAAATGACCTTAGGTCATCGCATGACCTTGAGAGGTCAAATGAGTGTTGGGAAAGTAAGATTAGATGCTGGCGAGTCGATTGTTGCCATTTTTAGCGCTCTAGCTCTACTGGGTGGGCCACAATCTGCTGTGCAAATTTGGGCCACGTGACCTTTGCTGACCTCTGTAGGTCAAACGGCTGGGAGTGCCACCGAATGACTTGGACTGTGGATTGGGCATGTCATGGCCTACATTGTGTGCGAGTTTCAGCTTGATCGGAGGTGTCCCGAATCTGGGCTGAATACGGGCTGAATCTGGGCTGAATATGGGCTGTCTTGATCAACATAAAATCATCTTGGTTATTGGGTAGTTCTATTACCCGTTACCTCCTATTTCTGATTTCTTTCTTTCTTTCTTTCTTTCTTTTTGATTTGATTTAAACTTAATTTGATTTTGATTAAATTTATCTTATTTTTATTTTTATTTTACATTTTGTCTTTCGTTCTTGGCGTTTCTTGACATTACCTCCCGATTGTGTTATGTTGACTTATTTATTTTAATTAAATTTTATTTCTACACTTGTCACCTCGGAACTGGCCTCTGTGGGCTGTCCGACAACAAGCCTTGCTTAGTTGGACGGCCCTGCAGGGGTTCAGTAACTGATCCTGCTCGAATTTGACCAGAAAGATCACCTTCAACCATCCACTTTATTTGTATGACTGCTCCCCCTCTATCACCTTCCTCCCACTAACATTACCCTGTATGAGTGTATATCTGTGGGCGTTTCAGGGGTGTAGGAGGGCAGTCACTAACTGTTTGCAGTTGTGACCACTTTGCTTCTCTTATGTTAACATATTAACAGCATGCTCACTCCACAGCTATTTGCTTTCTTTTGTTTTTTTCCTTACTCTTAGCAGGGAGTGCCGCGACTTGTCATATTAAGTTTGGTCTGGTGTTAACGTAAGGTTCTGTGTGTCGCTGGGATAGAGGGAGGGCGCACTCCTGGTCACCTATTCATGGGTGGCGGCGTAGAAAAAAAAGCGACTGGACGATAATTCATGATTGAGGTGCCATGGCTGAGAAAGTGACGTGTCTATATTTGGATACCTACCTGTTTCTTGAAGAAGGGTTTCCGCTTCTCCCTGGCCGGAGGCGTGGTGAGCGCCGGCTTCCCCTTCCCCACTGAGTCAGAGTCCTCGCCCATGTTGGTCTCCATGCCATTCTGGTCAGCGTCCAGACCTGGAGGAGGAATTCACAGTAGTCGTCAGTGACATGGAGGGATTCACAGTCATCGCCAGTGACAGACTGCCACAGACCGCGGTAAGAGTTGACGGAGATTTACTGCTATTAGCTGTGACTTTTAGTGGTGATACGCGCAATACGGAGGTGGGCTCAAATGTAGCCGGTTCTCTGAGTCATGGTTCTAGCAAAGCACCGGGGTTAGCTTTGGGTTAAGGGATTCTAAATTAAGTAGACGCTGATGCACGCGAGGAAGCACTTCAATTTCGTTTGTATGACTCCCCCCTCGCCCAGAAAAAGACACAAGCAAACGTTCGGATGACTTCATTAATAAAACGCCTATAATGTATGAAATCTCGCGGTCACTGGCGACGACAATGCACAATAAATGAAGAGCGAGCTCTTTGAAAATGACATATGACGGTCTCGCTGATCCAGTTTGAAGCACGGACTCACTGGTGGAGAGGATGTCGGCGGCGGTGCCGGCCGGCGGCGGTCGGCTGCGCGTGCTGCCCGCTTGCAGCAGTCGCAGCGTCTCCAGCTTGGCCGGGGAGGGGATGAAGCCGACCTCGGCGCCCTCCTTCACCAGCCGACCGATCCACCAGCTGTTGTTGTACTTCTCCTGGACACACAGACGTGGGAGGCATCGGTCAGAAGTGGCGCACGGAAAACGGTATACCGTACCAAAAGTACCGTCCGCCGGAACCCTTATCCTGAGACTTATAGTTTGTGGATGAACCGCCAGGTACACTAAGATTCAGGTCACTAATGAGACGTAGGAACCGACTTGGAAATCGCCGCACGATGTACCCAGGTTATATCGGAGTGGGACTAGGGCAGTGGTCGGCAGGTCATTCGTGGTCGTGCCCCCTTTTTGGGCGCCAGGCAGGGCCATTACCCCCACCTACCAGACCCCATTGCTGACACAACTAAGTTTACTGAAATTCCATACCGTCCTGGAACTCTTTGGGTATTTTTGCATTTCCAATGCATCAAATTTAAAACATGACACTTCCTCCACAAAACATTTAATGACTATATCACAGTAGTGGCGGAACACCTTCAATGAAGGGGGAGGGGGGAGCACTGCCGACTTTTGGT
The DNA here is from genome assembly GCF_019059575.1 of Amphibalanus amphitrite. Lineage (NCBI taxonomy): Eukaryota > Metazoa > Arthropoda > Thecostraca > Balanomorpha > Balanidae > Amphibalanus > Amphibalanus amphitrite. The sequence continues at coordinate 230,075 of NW_024882591.1, read as the reverse complement.
CCCATTCTTTCCATGCAACGCCCATAGGGCTAATGTTAAAATGCAAAAATCAAAGGGTGCACGGTGCCCCGGTGCCCTCCCCGTTCCGCCGCCTATGCTATATCCCATTTAACCCTTGTACGTATAGGGGCGGCGGGTGGTTTTTCGTTAAAAGCTCACGTAAAAGGCATTGGATCACGACCACATTGTACCCTCGAGCCCATCATTTTTTTTTTTTCACCAGCCCGGAAAATATCATGACCTGAGACCAGTTTTACCAACAGAAAAATAACCGCCTGCCGGAATTTTTGCCTCAAGACCGCTTCACATACCGAGCGTAAACGCGATGGGCTCGTAAGCGGATAGGGCTTTACCGTTTACGCTCCATATGTGAAACGATCTTTAGGCAAAAATTCCGGCAGGCGGCTATTTTTCTGTTGGTAAAACTGGCCTCTGGACCCATAATGACCGTTGGCTTATGAGCTTTTTCTGGAGATCATCTTGAGCCATAAAATCTCACTTCAAGAAGTTATAGCGGGTCCCGATTTTCTCGACACTTATCATTGCCCTCTTGAATGAGACGGAATGACCAAGGACCTTAAAAATGGGCAGCAGCGGCTTCCTATATGGTCACGGGTAGCACGCTCGTCTTTTTTATGCACAGCTCCATATCAGAGTCCGGGAGGCCGCGGGGGTCCGATCGACTCCTCCCCCCTTACGTTAGCGGCTGTTGAAACGCCAACAGACGGGCGACGGTTAAAAGTTGCAGCTGCTTTTGAACGACTGTACGGAGGGGTGAGATGGTGAGGCGAGCAGGTACGTGAAAATTGGTATCTAATCAATGTGTGCTGTGCCTTTGGCCTGGGCTAATCTTTGAACCCTGGGGGCTGGGATGCAACAGTCACGATGGCTCCATCACTGGAGCTACAAACTCTAAAAAAGATAGGCTTTCTCAGAATCCCTCATTACCCCCACCGAAAGGGCTCCATTACCCCCAAAGGGGGCATGCCCCACCATTTGCCGACCCCTGGACTAGGGACTCTATCGAAGTCTATCGAACTCTAACCGAAGATGCGAGATACAGCATGCATATAAAGGAACACGGGTCTTGGAAGGGAGGTCAGCTGCCTACATTTGCTGGTACCTATACTTAGCTAAGTTGTTAAATATTGATGGGTCAAGTGGAGCGTTCTGCAGCGAACATACGACCATATTATTAAGTTTGCATGCGGCTGCAATATATCAATACCTGTTATCTATCCGGTTCCCTATTCGCATGACTCGGGCTGACTTTCTAATGTTACCTTACTGATTTAAATGCACGGCTCTTACGAAGAATTCCTTGAGAAAGTGTTTCTGGGAGAAGCATGCTTCAAGTAAGGACTTTATGTACCCAATTCGTCACTGTATTATATGCAATCGAGACCTTCGTCTGTAAGCTTACAGACAAAAACCTTGACACTGGACTCTGATAATGTTCGTCGCTTGAATATTTTTGCCTTTCTTTGCAGTTTCGCTGGCCATTATTGAGAGGCGTAACTGCATAAGAGCGACAACCCCTTCACTTGTTCTAAACGTAACGCACCAACCACCGACCAGTGTTACCACCCTATCGGTCCGCGCGCCGCGGTTCGTGCGTGGCCGGGGGTCCGAACACGTCATGACGAGCCGAACCAGTGATTGTGGTTGGATCAATGATACATAAATCACTCCCGGACGACTGTCAGATATCTGCGGTCTCGGGGGCTCAGCGCGCAGCTCAGCTGTCAGGACGGCTCAATTCGATCGGATGTTTCCGGTAATGTACGCACTCTCAACGTCACAATGCACGGCTGAACTCTAGGCCCTGGACGCTAGGGAATTGAACAGGCATTCGTCCTTCCGTGCCAATTATCGAGTGACAGTATGGTGCTTAGTGGCCAAATACCCTTGCCGTTGCAGGAGCCGCTTTGTGGGCGTACTGTGTACCCTGATCATAAAAAAATCCTTGAGGTCAAATGATAATTGCTTATATAAGTCCTGGCTGTCGAAGGAGACTTGACACGGAGAAGGTCCCTGACTGTCTTACCTTGACGCGGAGAAAGCCGTTTATTTCCTTACCTTGATGTGAAGGAAGTCCTCGAGTCCTTACCTTGATGTGAAGGAAGTCCTCGAGTCCTTACCTTGATGTGGAGGAAGTCCTCGAGTCCTTACCTTGATGTGAAGGAAGTCCTCGAGTCCTTACCTTGATGTGAAGGAAGTCCTCGAGTCCTTACCTTGATGTGAAGGAAGTCCTCGAGTCCTTACCTTGATGTGGAGGAAGTCCTTGATGTCGAAGGAGATGGCGGAGCCGTGGACGGGCGAGTCGTCGTCCAGGCTGCCATCGTAGGCGATGTTGGTCCTTACAGCAAACGCAACCGGCTTCGTCTGTAAGGGACAGAAAGGGCCGTAATATTGTGGGGGAATGAGGGTAATGTTATAGCTGGTTGGCGTCAGGGCATGAATTCAACGTCATTATTGGCTGCTTGAGAACTTTAAGCTATGTCATCACACGTATAAATGCTGGCACGACCCCTACCCTACCTCGCTCATCCGCCCCACCCCCACGCACTACTCTTCCGTCCTACCCTTCCGGTGCCCCACCCCTCGTGTTTCTCACCCGTGCCTTCTCGAGCTGCGCCAGCGCCTGACGCTCCGTCTCGCGCCGGTTCGTCTCTCGCTCCTCGTCCAGTGACAGCTCCGACGACGGCTGGGAGTAGTTGGAGTCGGCCGACCCCTGCAGACACAGACAGACAGGCGAACCACGTCAGAGGTAGTTCCTAGAGCATTCAGTAGCTAAACCCTTTGCCAGACAAATCAACACTTACGGTGTGATTGATACTTGTCTGTGTTATAGCCTACCAATTCGGGTATTGAAGCAAGCAGTGATGTGGCGAAACACGCGTTTTCTTTTCGTCTATATTTGGTATGTAAATTGAAGGATTGGTTGAATAAAACTCATCCATATTAGTCGAGCTGTTTTCGGCGAGGTGAGGGTAAAGGGCCTTGTATACGCCTGAGATATAATGTAAAATAAAAGTGTCGCCTCCAGACTGGCCCAGCTGAGTACCCAGAAATGGCCGTGCCAGTGACCCAGACAGCGAAACTGCCACGGAACAAAGCCGTTATGCGAGCTGATAATTATACCCCGGTGCGGCACTGGACAATGGCAGAGACTCGTTATGTTGATGATCTTTTCCTAACGAGTGTCAGACGGTGTGCAATGGCTCATTCGGTCACTGAACACGGCCTACTTTGCCTTTCTTGTAAAGGTGAGTTTTTAACAGCTGAGTGCAAAGGTCAGAGGATGCTGATTTTCTACTAAAAATGCGCCCCACCTTGCAGCTAGCTCGAAAAAATCGAACCACCGACGGCCTCCCCCTCAATGCTAAAGGATCCCCAGTGGTGTGTCTAGCCCGGGGAACCCCCGACTCACTTGTTACCGATCGATGCCACTAATGCACGGTTGGTAGGATCGTGAGTCGCGAGACAGCGCAGTTCACGGGTGACGACACTGGGCAGTTTCCCGTAATCAGTCGCATTAGACTTTTGAGACAGTTTGGAGACACTTGGTGGAAACGTCTGCATGTGCACTTATTTCTTGTAAACTGCATGGATCTGAATGCGTCGCTTTTATTCGCTTGTTGAACATCCATTCATAGCATTTTCCCTTGTGCGTAGGTACTCCCGTGCATACGCCCTCGTGCCTAGGTATTAACCTCCCCATTCCCATATTTTGTACGGCATCTTTGAGGGGCGTTACTTTCATGCAATTTCTTCTTAGATACTTTATTTTGATGCTGCATAAAAGTGAAAATAATTTGATAAACCTTATTCTGGATCACTGCCTAAGAAACAGTACCTTTAAAACACAATGACCTGATTTTACCATTATCATTATTCATTGACAGCTTATTCACCGGAGAACCACAAAAGACGTTTTCTCGTTTTAATGCCAGCAATCTAAGGCTTAGGGTTGACAAACTGAGACAAGACCTTAAAGGGAGATAATGAGCTTTCTTTTTTCTTAAATAAAAATTACTCGACATCTATACTATTTCTACTGTAGTTTCTATAAAATATGAAAATTTCCTAGCACATTTTCGTATGTGAAAAAGGTTTTTATTTTTGCAAAAAAGAAGCAGTACTTGCAGTACTTGTAACACCCACCGAAATGCGTTGTCCTTCTCTATAAAAAAGTCGCAGTATATGGCGCTTTTGTTTCAAACAGCGACGCTTGGGTTTTTGTTTATGTTATCGCCTTGTCGTTGCTTGGTTGTAAGGATTCTAATTTGAATTAGAGTTAATTCGGTTTAGAATTAATTAGATTCTAATTCGGGGGTACATAGTGCCTACTCTTCTTTGTTTCCAACATTATTTTGCGCCACAAATGAACGGCATGCGCCAGAAACGCAGCCAAATCTTGCGATTGCGACTACGAAATTCATTATTTTGGCCTCAGAGCCTGAAGCGAAAAATACAAGCATATTTATTTCAAAAAGACTTCAGGTTTGTCGAACGGTGTTATGAGAATTTTGATAACAGTACTGCATAAGTTTTTCAGTGATGCCGCAAAAGTGTTGTATCTATCTTTTTTATTGTGCAGTCGGCGGGACCGATTCAAAATTGAGTCGTTGCTACTAAAATAGCAGCATATGGCGACAGATGATGAACAGGAAAAATAGTTGCGTAAATTTAGACATAAACCACCCCCAAACCATGAATATCTTTTGAAGGCACTATAGACGACCATTAACTAACTAGATGTGATGAAGATCAAATGTAAGGAATACGCTCATTTTACAAAATTACATGCAAGTACCAAAAAGTGATGTAAGTACTTATTCAACGGTCATTTTCAGCGCTCCCCGCTAACGTGACTTCAAGTTGAGATATTTGCGGCAAGGTACCGAATTGAGCAAAATGGTTTTAATTTACATTATAACTTGTTGTGTTTTGTCAGAAAATGGTCCTAACTCAGATTTTGTGGAAAAAGGTCATAATCTCCCTTTAAGTCTCATGATCAAATCTGGACTGGAGCCAGGAGCCCTGGTCACGGAATGTTCGATTGTAACGTTCCCTGACCGGGGTAATAGGACCCGGAGCTGTGTGAGGTTTGGCGCAGACCAAGTGTTGCCGGGCCAGACGCAAACAAATCTCCCGAACACATAAATATCGCTTATCGCGGGCGGTACTGACGTCGGTGGCACAGCATGTTGAACAACGTGGCAGTTATTCTGGGTGGCTTCGATAAATGCCACGTAGTATATTGTTTATGTACGCAATGTACGCAGTGTGCATTGTTTATCGTACGAATGCCTATTCATAACATGCGTTTTGCCAGGGTACCTGTTACAAATTTAATTAATACATCGTTTAATTTAAGTATGAAATGACGTTTCACTACGGACTGAATGCAGCTTCTTTCTTTTCTGAGCAGAGGTTCCTCTCGGGAAACACGCCCTCATTAGTAGGTTGCTGCGTTTTGGCTGTGGTGAATGTTGCACCAAGGCATAAACATTAAACATCACACAGTGCTCCACAGGAGTTTAGACCATTAAAAGATGGAATCGACTATCAGCACAAACCAAATCAATCAGAAATGCTATTGAATTTAAACAAACCTTAGAGAAGATGTATGGGGTAGCGAAACCTTTGTTTTATTATAGCTTGGGAACTAAGGGAGATAACATTTTGCACACTCGCCTCAGGCTTGGTATGTCCAGCTTAAACTCTCATATGTTTCAAACAAATTCATCTTTGGTAGATTCACCATATTGTAAATGCAATTCCCTCACAGAATCAGTACACCATTATTTCTTGTCTTGTCCGCAGTACGCACAAAAAAGGGAAGAGCTTGAAGCATCGTTAAGACATTTAATAAATATTTACCATACGCTTAACTCAAAAGATAAATTAACTATTATACTTCATGGTCCTGGAAAAAACAGTAGCCTGTGTGTGGCTGTGGCTGCTTCGGTACAAAAGTATATCAGGGAAACCAAGCGCTTTGAGTCTTAAATATGAGATACTGTAAAGAAATATGATTTGTTAAAGGTAGGGAAGCCACGGAAAAGTGATGTGTGATGTGGGGTGTTTGTTGTCAGTTATCATGGACCAGTGTGAATGATGTACCTCGACTTAAGCACGTAAGTGCTTTTGTACTAATTCATACATGCGTCTGGATGTTCAAATACATGTGATTGATTGATTGATTGATTGAGGAGTCCGCCTCTGGGCTCTGCCTGTCTGCTACTTGCCAGTATCACATACCCGGCTCACCACATCAGACTGATGGCCATCCTTCGCCTGAGATCCGGCAGATTAAACTAAATTAGTGATCAGTCAAAGGAGATCGACCAAGTGATAAATTTGGATTGACTCGGGCGACATGGCAATCGGTTTTTAACTGGATTACTAGCTTATTTGGAAGCAAAAAAAAAAACGTAAAAGAGTACGATGAACGATCTTCTAACTATGACTGTCCTTGATGGCCAGGAACAAAAAAACAAACATTTGCTCAGCAGGTACTTTGAGACGGTTTTACAACGAATGTCCACAGGATTGTTTCAAATTTTGTGATAGATGAGGTTGGTTATCGAACTGCGTTCCATATAAAAAAACACCGTTTGTCTAATTGAAGGAACATCGGTCACCCTTTGTCAGCCAATAGTCCGTTTATTTTTCATCTTGCTGGTTTTTTAAAAGAAATGATTGACAAAGTCATTGAATTACGTTTTTATGAAAAATATTCCTTATGCCGTACTAAAGATGGCCTTTATGACGGTCAAAGGAATCCACGTCATTCGTACCCAACTCCTACCTGCCGCGGGAACCGTCTCTTCCACTTGCCCATGGCTTTCCTGAACCGACCTCTGCTTGTCGCTCTCTTACAGTCACCGTCCAATCTACTGGACACCACACCACCACACCTTTATACACTCCTCACTTCTGAGATCGCTGCAGCACCTTCACTGCACTGCACCGCACTGGCCAGTGATCAGCGGCCTGGCCCGGTTAGTGGAAACGTTTGGCCGACTGTTTACCGACTGGCATGGGATCTCATCCTCCAAGGAGGTCATTAGAGGGCTGCACTGGCATATGGCTCAAATATGTTGGCCAGAATCAGGGTCAGGAATGAAAATCGGTAATTATGGATCTGGAATAGTCTCCAACCAGGACAAGTTTTTACGGGACAGGAGATTTCAGAGATGAGGTCAGATTTCAGAGCGGGTATATTAATTGGGTGAAGGGTGTCGGAATCTAGCTGGAGACCGCGGTAGGTCAGGGTTTCGGGCCGGGCGGTGCGGGCGGGTCACCCCGGGGCGGCGGCCGGCGGGGCACTGGGGCCGACCGGACCGGCTCAATGCCAGCAGTCGGCCGAGGGTCATTGTCGGACACCTGTCCGATCGGACCGCGGACCCAGGTGGGGGCAGGCTCAGATGGCGATAATGACACTGACACTGGCACCGGCACCGGCACCGGCAGTGACGCTGACAATGATACTGACACCGGCAGTGATACAGGCACTGACACGAACATTGGAACGGACCCAACATCGACACTGACATATCGGCACATACCAAAACCAACATCGATAATAGACACAGACACTGCACTAATGTGTCATTTGACTGAGTCGACCACCCGTCGCAGTGGTGGAGCAGTAAACAGTGAACACATAGCCCTGCGAGTTGGGATGGGCGCGCCCCGTCAAAAATGCCACTAATCTACTCAAACGGTCACCCCGACCCTGCAACAGCTCTCCTCAGCGCGGTTGTTTAGGTTGGGTGGCGGTCACTCCGTCACAGAGAAGTGTGGTCAAGAGTGTTCTCAAGACTGATTGATAAGCCGGTCCTGAGGATGGAGAGAGTGGGCGGTCGCTGGTGAGGGCGCGGTGCCGCTAAAACCTACCAGTGGGTCTGTGTCGCACTCCAGCAGTCGGTCACTGCTGCTGCTCAGACCCCCCGGTCCGGACTTTGCCGAGCGCTGACTCCGCATCTTCCGTCAGACGGTATCGACACCTGACCTGACCTGGCGTGACCTGGCGGGGCTAGACCCGGCGTCACCGAGTGAATGACCTCACCGGAACACCTCGAGACTTCGTAGTGCCGTCACCACCACAACTGTCTCTGCCACTCTGCCACCGTAACATCTTGTCATTTCACTCCTCGTTACATCACATAAACGTCACAGCTCCGTGATATCGCACGTCACAGCTCCACATGAAACGTGAGTGACGTGGCACCGGTACCAATCTTGCGACTGACTGCACTAGGTCTCCACACCCGTCCGTCTGTCCATCCGGCTCGCAACACTCGTCGATCCTCACTGTCGTCGGCTCTCCCTTCGCGACTGACTTCTGGCTCTCCCTGAATGACCCGTGCTGCTCTGAATGGAACAGCCGATCCGGCTCGATAATCACTGCACGGAAGCGATGCACCTCTTCACGCATCAATAGAGCGATATGTTTCAGTCACACCAGGATGTGCTGGTCGCTTGTAACAAGCACGCATCGCTGCTCGGCGCATCGGACGCGGAGATATCGCTGCTTCCGAGATGTTCGTATCCGCACAGTCGCGTATTCACTGCAGCCACTTCCTACAACCACACCTCTCGGCGCTTTGAGCCGCTCCTCGCGGAAGTGTCGCCTTCGGCTGCCACAATGCACTGTTACGCTGAGAAGAACCGCGTGCTGCCAGTCAGCGCCAGCCGGTCGCGTCCAGTTCTGAGCACCCACTGAGTAGCGAGATCCCGCTGTCGCCGACCCGGTACGCGTCCGGCAGTCAATTTGTCAATGTGGTAGAGCAGTAGTGCGGCAGTGCGTTGATATGTCAATGCGTGAGCATTTTGGTTTTTCAAGGCGCCAGTGCGTCAATAGCCAGCACGACAAAGCGTCAGCACGTCTATGAGTCAGTGTGTTAGTAAGTCGTTGTATCAATATATCAGCACGTTGGAACGTCAGTGTGTCTGTACGTTATTACGTCAGTATCTCAACACGTCGGTAAGTCAATGTGTCTTTGCGTCAGCGTCACTGTGTCAATGTGTCACTGCGTCAGCGTCACTGTGTCACTGTGTCACTGCGCCCACACTGCAGCACACTGCGTCCTCCGCTGCGGCTCTCTGTCGTCTGTCCCTCCCTGTCGTCTATCACCTGGCGATCTCTGGGCGGCCTGCCGGACCGGCCCCGGCGGGGGCGGCGGCGGGGGCGGGGGCGGGGGCGGGGGCGGCGCCCACCGGAGATAGCCGCCGGCCGCCGGAGATGAGGGTGGCCGAGCCGCTCGCGTGAGCCCGGCTCCGTGCCGACTGTATTGGCTCATTATTCGGTGGTATTCTTCTGTGGTCGGTCCGTGGTGTCTCGTTGGGAAGAAGTGAGTTTCGCACGCGGACACGTTCCGGCTAATTGATTGTTACGACTTACGTTTGATGAGTGATAGTAATTAATGAATAGTAGGGATGATGTAGGTCGTACCGATACCAGGCTCTGAGTTGCTCGATAGGATGCTTTCATGATGGTAAGGTGGGCATGCACACTGCACAGACCGGCATAATAATTAGGCATACCAACATATCATAATTGCCGGGCCCTGAGTGCTGGCTTTCTGGCTGGCACTGGTCCATTTCATGCAGGCCAGTTTTAAGAATTTTGGAGGGAGAGAAAATTAAATTCGGTGAATCCTCCATCGGAAGTCCCATCAGCATCGACTTTGCTATTTTTGTCCTTTCAGCAGCATAATCTCAAAATAACCATCAGCTCAATAGCATCATCAGCGTTTCCAGCTCACACGAAACGTCCTACGCCCGCCAGCTCGCGTGAGCGCGTGTGTCACGAACGGCGTCGCTCTACTGAACCTCAGAGCCATCTAGAGCTCAGATGGGAACTAAAGCCTCCGCGCCGTCCGCCAGGCGTCCGTAACCCGTCTGACCGTAAATGAGGTGACTGATGAGACTGGCGGAGGGAGGAGGGGAGGAAGGGGAGGTCGCAGTAACCGCTGGGTTGCGCCACTCTGGGCTCCGCTCAGCGTTCGCTGCGGATAGGACGTTTTAACGTTACGGCTGAGTGCGCTGAGGTAGGGGGATGCCGCTATAATCCGGCGATAACTAGCATCAGTAAGAGAGTAAGAGCTTAGGGCATTAGGGGTGCAATGTCATCCGCTTCCTCTACCCTCAGACCGGCCCATCCTAACTTTGATCACCATTCTCCGTGCTGACGGGCCCCCACACCACACAACCGCAGTTGTCACCCTTAGCTCTGCGCAAGTGTATTTTTGGCCTTGGTGACCGTTTAGGTTTGGGTGCCTGGACAGGGTACGTTTTCCCGAGCGAGCGACAGTATTGCCTTCTTCTCGGCTTTGTCAACATATGAATCATCCAGTAAGTGAGTGCGTCTCTCTGTTTCCACGCATTGTTTTTCACTGCAAACCTGTCGATTGTCGTTTATCAGCGCTAGTAACCGCGGCACGACCTTCCTGGTGGAGCGTACCATTTCGCCCCGTATTGTGTCGCATTGAGAACGGATCCGCTTACCGTAACAAAACGAGCACAGGAAGGCCCAACTCTAATTACTCGGCCGAGGAAATCCTTTGTCCTATCCTGTATTGATATGGAAATATAGGTGATGTGTTGTGGCTAGGAGCTCAACCGATTCCTCAGATAAGCGCCAGGTCATTGGTCCCGCGCCCGATCCCGGTCGCTGTGGCCTGCCTGTTTTTATACGGCCGGCCCAAGCATGTGGTAATGGCCCAGTAAAGAATGCTGAGTGCAGGACGGTGAAAGGCGGGGGAAGTGGAGGGTTGGATTGGCAACCGAGTACAGTATCAGGGAGGTATAGGCTGGTGACAGAAGACTGAGTATATCAGGAAGGTTTAGGTAGGCATCAAAGCTGGGAAGGTGGGTGATAAAGAATACCAATGCGGATTGTAGACGGACAGCCTTTGGTAGAGTCGCAGGCCAGTAATTGTATGATGACATTACGTTACAGCTCCTCGCGCGCACGTACTGGGGAGGCCAGCCGGACCACAGGTCACTGGTCAGTGACCTGTGGTCCGGCCCGGACGATCCGACAGAGAAAAGTCCGCCATTAGCTGCTCCATCAAACCCGCTTTTTCTCCGATCTGCGGTGGTCTGCCCTTGGTCCTCCAATGGTCCGTCCACAGCGGTCCGTCTGGTCCCGCAGCGGTCCGCCCAGGGACCTGTTACCCCACTCCGCGCCGTCGCACCCATTAGCGTCCTGCCGTGACGGCTCCCCCGTCCTCTGCCGGCGGTGCTCCCTTCCTCTGTCCTGCCTCCACGGCTCTGTAATTGGGCCACAACGAGCCACTTGTCTGCAGCCCTTCCGAGCGGGGCGCCGGGCGGGCCGGACGGCGGAGTAGCGGACGGCGATGGGAGAGATCGGGTTGAAGGACTGGACTGGACAGAGGAAAGTAGACGGGATGTGACTGACAATGCAGGACACTCAACGCAAGCCTGAGAAGTTAAACTTGAAATGCAAACAATTGTATTACCCTCGATGGCAAATTTGAACCATAAAAAGAGAATTGACACTGAGCTACGGAACATGGTCATGTGAAAACTGATAGTGCACCAGGCCCATCGCATAGTAACGGACATCAATGGACAAAAAGTTGGGGCATTGGTAGGGAAACTTGGGCCGGGTTGTGATTGCCGCAAAACGCCTGCCGATTCATGAGGAAAAGCCACGCTTACATTCGAGTGAACAACGGGACAATGACCGGCCAGAAAGAAGATGATGTGATGATGCCCAAAACTATGGTCATCCACTTACACATTACTCACCGCGTTCTCTCAATGTTTGCATCGTAGGTACGCATGTGACAGATGAAATGTGAAATGAACCAAACAGCAAACAAACAAACAAGCAAACAATGAAAAATGGAACCGCATGTATAGGTACTGGATGCATACAGGATCAATGTGCACTGTAGTGTAGGCATATTTAGTCTAATTCAGCGAGTTTGTCGCAAATAACGGCCGGACCGGTCCATAAGAGGAAGGAATGAACCTTTAGTGTCGCTGCACCAATGTTTGAATACAAAAAGAAACATATTTATGTTTTCCCGTTGATCATCTAGCTTTCAATCGATGCTACAGGGTGGGCTGAATTCGAATGAACTCCGTGAATTGAACAAACATGCTGAAGACGAGCCGTATGTGGAATTCTGATACTGAGCGCTTTTCTTTTTAAATGTCCTGATTAATAAAGCCAGATATGTAAGCCAAAGCCAATAATGATGCAGTTTCTGTTGAACATTTTAAAAACATCACATTACAAATGTCCTTAGATACCTACTTAGTTCGGTTTTATCGTGCCCACTCAATATAACTAAACATAAAAGACCGCGCCAATGAAGTTACAACTTTTCAGGGCCTCCCTCCGCTGGCGACATCCAAATCATCCCCGTCCCCTGTCGGCCCTGACCCTGAACCTGCGAAGGCCGGCGCGGAGGTCGCCGACCCCAGGAGACGTCCCGTTTTATCCTTCCTCACCTGGTTCAGGTAGATGAACGCCTTCCTGCGGGTACGGGCCGGAAGGGCGTCCTTCACCTGTCCCGGACCATCAGGGCGGTCTGTTTCACTGGGAGGGGTCACCTCCACCACAACAGGCACCCTTCGGGCCGTCTCTGGAGTGATTTGACCGCCTCTATCATTGTCCTGAGTCTCTGATGTGGTCTGTTCTGGGACATGTGGAGAGTTTCGCCCGTTCGGCGCTGCTCTATCCTCCACTGAAGTTTCGCCATCCTCCTCCGGCGTCCCTCCGCGCTCCTCCGGCGTATCTCCGCCCTCCGCTGCCGTCCTCTGGGCGGTGAATGCCGCCAGGCCGGAGCACACCCTGGCCACGGGGCGCAGCGCCGCCTCCAGTAGCGGCGCCGAGGGCGCGGTCGCTGACGGCTGCAGGCCGACTGTCAGTGACACCAAACCAGCACACACGTCCACCACTGGGGCCACCGTCTCCGGTACATTGAGCTGCACGGGCGGCGGGGGCGGCGGCGGCGGCGGGGGCGGGGGCGGCGCGTGCCGGGCGGCGGCGGCCCGCCACTCGGCCAGCTCCTGGTCGGTACACGGAGTGAACGGAGCGAACTCGACGGCGCTGTTGATGAGCTCCGAGCTGCGCCGGAACGAGCTCGACTCGGACGGACGCCGCGGGAGGCTCAGGGAGAGCCGCAGACGCGGAGGGCGCAGGGAGGTCCGCCGGGTCTCGCTGCTACCCCCGCCGCCGCCGGAGAGGTCGCTGTCGCTGACGGCCCCCGGTAGGAACACGCCGAAGTCGTCCAGTGTGGAGAGCAGCCCCTCGGAGGCCCACGGGTACAGGCAGCGCAGCGGGTTACTGTCGGAGACGCGGCGCTCGATCCGCGGCGGGGGTGGCGGCGACTGACGACCGGCGGCCGCCGGGGGCGCCGCGGGGCGCTCTTCCTGTCCATCTCGGCTGCGTCGGTCGGTACCGAGGAGTCCGCGCAGGCCGCGCCGCGCCGCGCTCTGGTGGTGACGAGTTCGCGGCGGTGAGCGCCGACCGCCCTGGTCGGGCATGGCCCGAACTCGGGCCGGAGTGCGGCACTCGGCCGGTCTCTGCTGCCACTGGACGGAGGTCGGCGGACGCTGCTCGCCGCCGCCTGCTCCAGCCGCCGCACCGCGACCCTCCTGACATCTAGAGGTCGGTGCGTGTACCACGGCAGCGGCGACGGTGGCGGCGGCGGCGGCGGCAACCGTCGGACGCCGGGTTCGAGCCTGGGCTAAGGCCGGTCTGGCTCGAGCAGGCACCGGCCTGTACTTTGAGTGCCACCGGCTGCGGACCGGCATGGTTCAGATACGACCGGCACGGCGAGGGTAAACCACACGACTGAAGTGACCGGGACCTCTCTCAGAAACACTGAGACGTTGGCTGGAAAAACCCGTCCTGCCAGCAATCCACGCAGAAATGTCGGATGCGCTCGGTGAGCAGATATACGCCGAATCCCTGTAACCTGTTCCGCTGCTGTCAATGATAGCCGAACAATGACTCACTCAATTGAAACAGTATAAGCCGAATCCGAAGTACGATGGAACTGGGAAACAGCTACGCAGTTCTGGTGAAGAGAGCTCAGAAGTGATCGAAGAGCGGCAGTCAGTGTTGCTCAGTAAAAGTCGCACGCTCGGTCCTTCGTCCGGCTCGAACAGTTCTCGTCTCTCCAGCCAACTAACCGCACTGTCACTTGAAATCACACTTCAGCTTCCAAACAATTACCTTCCGCCACTAACTTCTGATCGATAAACCAGCGCCTTTCTGCACGCCTGCCGCTCAGCCAGTCAGTCACTCCTGGTCCTCAGCGGGCCGTGCTCACGGGCGAGCCGCCCCGCTCAACTGAAAAGCATCCGCGGGGGACAGAAAAACGTCGTCCGCCTCCGTTCTGTCGCGACCCGACGGCCACCAGACACCCTCTGGACGTGTGTTTGCGTGTCACTGCGGGTCAGCCGGCGCGGCACACACAAGCCAGGCTACCGAGCGAGAGTGGTCGCTCGCGACTGATGGTGGCAAGGGAGCACTGCCGGCCGTCCCGGTCCTGACGGCTCACTGCGGTCCACTGCAGCAGCAGCTAGACCGCACCGTGCCACAGTCTACCGCTGACATGCACCACCAGATCTGCCGCTGGAACTGTCGCCGCCGCCGATTGCAGCTCCCATATCCGCGGAATCGGCTCGTCAGACCGCCCCCTCGTGCCGCCAGCGGTGCTCTTCGGGAGAGTCTGACGCAACAGTACATGGGAAACCGTGCCGGTATGTGGACTCGCCCGGTGGTCTTAAGGACCGACCGGTGTCGCCAATAACCAATCGCTGACCGCAGGCATGACGTGTGACGGCTGCTAACGGGGAGAGTCACGGGATCACGTGACACAGTGGGGAGCCATGGTTGTCAGTCCCCGTTTGAAGTGACGGGGCAGATAACTGCCTCCGTGATGTCTGTGTCAGACATCGGCACCCAACTGCGCCTTTATGAAGGGGAGTTCACGTGACACTTGAATGGTGCGATGTGCAGCGTGGAATGCGAGATTTACAGGAGTTCTAAACCTGCGCAGTGACCCCGCAAGGGACCAGACCTGCCTGGGAACAGTTCGCGGTTCAGTGGTTGAGGCAAAGTATACAAATTCTCTACAGTCCTTCGCGGGACTGTTTGTCCCATAGCCCCAGATCGGCAGAGCCAGCCCAGAGAGAGGATGTCGTCGCGTTGACGGACTGCTCAAGGCATTTGGGTTGACCATTCGTCACACGGAGTTGAACCTCTGAAATTTATCATATCAGCACTAATTCCGCTTCTCGTCTTTAGGAAAGCAATTAAAGCGGGCAGATATGTTTGCACGATAAGTTCTAATGTGGCTTTGGTCTTGCATTATGCATTATGAGTGCATTACTTTCCTCATCGAGCATGGCCGTCTAACATGACGAGCTATCAGCACGTGCAGTTTTCCCAAGAATTTCGGACAAAAGATTCCATGAGATGCCCTCAATAACTTTGCCCAAAGCTAAACACGCGGCATCCCCTCAAACCAGATCAGAGCTCACGACTTGTTTTCAATGCATCAAAATGTTGCCAGTGACAGCGTGGACTTTGAGCTGAGCCTTGGCGCCTGCCGCACGTCAGGGCTCCCTTTTCCGATGTGTTTATCGTGTACACAGCTCGGGCCATCTGTTTTAGCTGGCGCATCATCTCCAGCATAAACTCTTTAGATCTAACGCCACATTGAACTACGAAGTGACACGATGGGTACGGAATGAAACCGCAGCACCAGGCAACTTTGGCATTCGCTCAATGCTGTCAAGTATTTCAGATTGTTTTGCTATGTAGTTATAACTGTTCATTTAAGGCTTATATTATCTAATCGTTGCAGAATGTAGGAGTCAAACCGTTTATCATTCCTCTTTTGAGATGCCTCTATGCAAAATAGGAATGCAATGGTATGAGTTAACCAGAAAACTATCAGCACATATAAACAAGCAGCGCATCAACAGCTGTGCACTTGAGGAACGATCAGTAGCATAGGTATGTGAAACCCCACAGGTCTGCAATGATTCACATCCCTTCTCCCCACAAATTGATGTTTAGAATTGATTGAACGGTGACGTGGCCGAATCACAAGCGCTTCTGTCGGTCTTGACTTGGGCAATAAGCTGCAAATGTCGAAACTGCGATATAAGTGCGCTATTTTTAGCGTGGAAGCTTTGCAAATGCCGTGCAGTTCATGTTCTTTAGGATGCCTGTGTAAATTATTACCTAGTACTTTATGTATTTCTCATTCGCCAGGTTACCGGATCATCCAAAAAGGTCTTCTTCACTCCTCGTGGCCTACAATTAGACAATGTATGTCGCGAGATAGATTACCGCAGTCGCTAGTGGTCAGTGGTCTGCTTTACGACAGCTACATAGGACAGAAGTAGTACAGATATTGTATGTTAAAGCTGGTTGTGATTCTAAGTCCTTTTTAGGGACCACCGGGGGACGGGGGACGTTAGGAATCGATTATCGAACCATTTCCGATCGCTCCTCTGAACTGATGCTGAGAGGGCGACTATTCTGCGCCAGCAGCGCCATGGCGACTTGCGTTTGTCAACTGTCCAGCACCTTCTCGCTTAGATTTCCGTATGCTTTTGTTCTCCCTCGTCGCTCCTACCCAGTAAGTAATTCAACATGGCGGAGCACTGGTGCAGTCGGTTCTTTGGTGCGCTAGATAACTGGCGCAGCAGCCAGCTCCGCCGTCCCTCGTCCCAAACTCTGGGCAATGTGTGGCTGTAGGCCCGGCAGGGTGCCGCAGTGAGGCGTGCTGTGTCTGTCGACCACGGAGAGCTGTTTACACAGGCTTACAAACGGACGGCAGACCGCAGCAGCACCGCCTCCCAGCCTCCAGATACGACCGAGTGTCCGGGGCCGGATGAACCAGCGCCACAGCAGGGGCCTGAATGTGATCCCGGCTGGCCCCTTACAACAGCACCACAGTCAGCCCAGAATGTGTCCTCTGCTGGCCCCAACAGCACCACAGTCAGCCCAGAATGTGGCCTCTGCTGACTCGAACAGCGCCGCAAATGAGCCAGTTCTCCCGTAATGAGTGAGCGCTGCCCAATGCGCACCCGCCTGCCGCTCCCCCTCCCCAGAAACTCGCACTAAAAACACCCCAGGATGGGCCGGGCAGACAGGAATTAACCAGACCAGACCGCGTCTCTGAGATGAGAGTCTGCAATGGAACTGTGCCCTGCGTCGCGGAGGCCGGCACCAGCCTCACCCGGGCAACAAAAACTGGACAATGTACTCTCCTGCAGTCCTTCATTGTGACTGTTTGGTCGGTATGAGACTGAATTGGGACGCCGGCACGTGAACGTGATATACCGTCACTAGTGTCCAGTGCCCTAAATAGCCGTTCTCTTCTCTGCGTTTGATGGCAGGTTCCTGTGTCACTTTAAACAAACGTGTGACAGACCTGGATAATGTTTAATCTCATATTGCCATTGTGACTATTGCAGTACCGCGGGACGCTCTAAAAACTTACCAATCTTCGAAGGAAAAACATGACGATTCACGGATCGTAGCGATCAACGAATACCTATCTTATTCAAATTCATCGTTTCTGCTGTTCAGTGTCATATACGGACAAATGTACCGATATTTTCCGATCCGGCAGGTGCACTGCCGGCCAGCTCCAAATGAAATAATTGTTCGTAGATAAGACGTTTGCAGATCTTACAGCTGTTATCGATGTCATCTTCCACCTCCGTCTCCGTTGAGTCATCAATTTGTCGGAATGTCTACTATAAAAAAATGACAACTACCGACACTAATCCAAGGTGACTTATTTGTGAAGATTAATTGAATCATCCATTTATTACCTAGAATCTAGATAATATAAATATACTCGTTTTCCTGGTATTCAAATGTTTATAAAATGAGCAGTGTTCATTATTTGTATGTGACGTCTGTCTAGTGCACATGCATACCTTACCGTCACACCAAGCCTTATCAAAACATGTGACGCGGCACAAATCTGCCGGTATTTATACGTCACTGGGGGCCGACACAGGGCCTGCAGCGAGGCCCCGCTGTGTCCTGGAATGACCGTGGAGGTACAGTTGTGCCTGCTTCGTCCAGTTTCCCTGTACGCTACCCGTCAGTCTGCCAGTACGAAAAACAATATTTGATTTAGTGCAGATAGCTCCAATGATCCGCAGATGGTCCTCTGATAGTGGTTCGGGCCTCAACTGTCGTGTATTCAGTATTACCTATCATTCCAATTCCAATTTGGCATGGATAAGGACACCTGACAGGTGTCCAGCGTTGACCCACATACATAGGCCTCGCAGAGGACATTGCGTAGACGTGTGATATGTAAGTGACATTGGTGGGCTTCTCATGCAACCATAGAGTAAGCGTCAGCTTTCCAAAAGTAAGAAATGTCAACAAAGATTAGAGTAAGCAACGCCATCCCACACGGTACTCGTGGAATGGCTAGCCCCCCCCCCCCCCCCCCGAGATTGAGCACCAAGAAGTCATGAAAATACAGACCATTGAGCCTCCGAGACACTCGAAGATGGACACATCGAATACCGGCTGCCATATGAAGGACAGCAAATTATACCAACAACAGGAACTGTCCTCTCGGCCTTCAGAAGACAGAGATAAGATATTTTGCTCGATATTTGCAGCGTCTGTCACGATCGCTCGGCCACCTTTTCCCCAATTATAGCGACTGGCTTAGGGGATAAAGAGGTGGTTAGGTCGTCATCAGCGTTGCACAGTGATGATCTTATGCCCATGACATTCGTACCTTCTTGGAATTCTGCTGTTAAAAGTAGAGTCAAATGAAATGAAATCATCATAATGCCTGTTATGTAATGAACGGTGTACAATGAACATTGAGTAGAATATTTGCCTAATGTTATCACTCCTAGTACCCACCTAACAAAGACAAACAACATATTCCAGCATTCATAGATGCATATTCAAGCGGAGTTATGCAGCCTGCAATTATGTAACGTGTTGAGCTATTCAAATGCGCTTCAGGAAAATTACGATCATTCGCAGCGATTGGGGACGAAAGAAGTATAAGTCTAGCGGAGTCCGCGCTCAACTTATTATTTGGTTAATTATTCTACGGTTCGATTACGAAACGGTACAACTGGACGACGAATAGTGCGATGTCGTGAGGTATCGCTTTGCGGTGAAATTTAGTGACCACCCATGGATGGTCTGACATTGACATTGGCAGCAAAATGTAATCATTTAACAAGTCATGCTGAACTGAAGTGAGCAGTGCAACACGCGTTTGCCACCACAGTCTGAAGACAATATAGGATAGTGCATGACCGCATGGGCATCCCTGGATTGCGCGACTGATATATTGACATAGGCACTAGGCCGGGAATAGGCATTTGTTGCATGGTGCGATGATTGGTATGCTTTGATTTTGTGTGTGAGATGCAATATACCACAGACTCCTCTCTATATATATCTCTATATAGACTATTTAGATAAGTCTATGAATATACCTATTCAATATTTAGTTGGCCCGGCCAAAAAGAAAACTATATAGTTTTGTAGCTACATAGTGTTGTGGAATCCGTTGGGGATTGCGGCCGTCCACCTTTTTCCGGGAAAGATACGAGCCTGGTCCCAGTGTGCGCTGCATATAAACAAGTCGAGAACAGCCGTAACGGTGGTCGTGAAATGTCCATTCTGTGCCATTGGTAACCGGCTACGGGCGTCGGTTGATGTAATAATGTTGTCTGGTATGTATTTAACATACCTATACCCCATGACAAACGGTTTAGAGATACTTGTGTGCTAAAATGACAGGGAAAGGAGGGAAAGATGCCCTATAGGTAGGAGCAACACGAGAGTTCTGGAACGCACGAATGTAGCACCTAGTTATCATATATTTTCTATGCTCTTGTCGAGTACTACAAATAGACATCAAGTAACCTTCCATTGTTCATTGAAAATAGATGCATGGAAGCAATAAAAAAACTATAAAATAGGCTAGCTTTTTTTTTCTTTGGATATCTTCAAGACGCAGCTATATAACGCCATTATGACGAACGGTAGATTTGGGTATGACTGCGCCTTTTTCTGCTCCAGCTCGATAAACCGAGATGTTCTTCTCATGTCAATGTCGCCGCCAATGCAGTTACAAAGCTGGCTGAATGGCGCCGTCACCAGAGATCAAACAATTTTACGATAAATATTGTGAATGTCACAACCTAGTTATTGTCAACGGGTTAACACAACGACGTTCCAGAAGTAACACTTTGTCGGAAGTGTGGCAATTAACACCATCCATTTAAAACCACCGAAGTTCAACACTGCAAACAGAGAACTATCAGAAGCGATGCGTCGAATCTACAGCCTTGGCTCATGTCTACTATAACATAAGCTATCTGCACCAATGATAACAGAAGAGAAAGACTCCGAATGTAAATGTTTGAAAGTGTTCTTGAGATATTGCGACAGGTGTTTAACTCATGGAGTGTTATGTTTGGGATCTAGCTGAGACTTACCGGTGAGGTATCTTTGATGGTGTTCCAGTCTCTTCTCGGTCCCAATACACACTTTCAGGGTAGTAACGTTTGCCAAAGCATGTAAACATGCTTCAAATTTAACGTCATCATATATTATTGATGTATGTAAGGAATAGTTTATCTGCGGCGAGCATGGGTTCAGCATGGGTTATTTGCCACCTAACACAATCTGCATGACTGTATCTTGACCACAAAGCATGATGCATAAGGCGCCAATTCATTGGTGAGTCTTCGTCAGTCTTCGAAGAGAGAATGAACTTCGAGAGGAGAGCATCTCGAGGGAAGGAAAAAAACTGCGGGCGACCTGGTCAACGGTCATTTCGATTCCTTTTTGACCCGTCAAAGACGCTTTGGCTACATTTGACCTAAACCCTCCTCATTCACGGACTCACCAATACTTGTAGCAGTGGTATAGAAGTCGATGAAGAAAGTCGTCCGCCATACAACAGGTATACAAGAGCATAGGGAGCTTCCGCTCGAGAATGTCTTGTCTGTCTGAATGTCTTGACAAGAGCTGTCAACTTTCGCTCGAATGTCTTGGCCTGGTGCCCCAAGATGCAAGTGTTGGCGCTTGAGCGCCGTCGTCGTTTAAAGGACTCTCTTCTCTGTCACCTACAAGGCCCTAGTGCTAGAGGATCTCGCCTTACCTGTCTGATGAAACTGTTGGATTGGAACTGACGTAGACACTGGATGTCTTTCTAGGACCGAGGGTGCCGCAGTGCCTCGCCTTACCTGCCTGGTGAAGGCTGGGTGTGCGGGACAGGTTGGATGTGCTTTGGGACCATGTACCGAAGGATTTGACCTCACCTGTCTGATGAAGCTGTTCTGTCGGACACGCTGGATATGCTGTGGGACCATGTGCCGAAGGATTTGACCTCACCTGTCTGATGAAGCTGTTGGAGCTGTCGGATACGCTGCCATCGGAGCGGTTGTGTTGCTTCCTGCGGTGACGAACGCCTCGAAGTCGTGTCTGAAAGTGATGGCAGTCAGTCAACGATCATAAGAACACCGTTGATTAAAAAGCTTCCCTGTCGTGCTATCTAAACGTTACTCTTTTCACCCCACCGTGCTTCATGTCCAACCATGGCCTCGTCTTGACCATTACGATTTACGACAGCTTTCCGGACTTTAATTCGCTTTTTTGGGTGGGTACAATTAGTGTGTCCCTTTATCTCTTTTTTTAATCGTCTTCATTTGGGGTCCTTTTTGTACAATGGTATCAAATAAACGAGATCAAAACCAAAATGCATTGTCTAATCTTCGTCTTGATGTTCATGTAATCCAACTGATGATTGGAAGCTGCGCCTTTGTGAACTCACCTCACTAGGCAAAAGGTGACCCTCTGGTCAACCATGCGCCCTGTAGCCAAGTCGTCACTACACCCAAGATTCTTGCAGATAACTACACCAGTCTGAGTCGGGTCAGGGTGATACGATCCGTGGCAGTGGGGAGGGGTACCACGGGGCGCCTCAGCAGCATACCTTCACGGCTCCACTCACCGACATCAGCAGTTACAGTGAATCGTCACCGTCATTGCTTTGTGGTTACATCCTGAGCTGGAAACGACGTAAGGACATTTATGTGCCGTAACATTTTGTTAAATTCATTATTTAACTAGTCTAGCCAATTTAGCATCGATGATGATCATTTATCACTCAGTTAACCCCTATTGTCCACGTTACCTAGCTGGTGTGCTGCGGAATGTGCACCTTCCACCACTGATCCAGGAAGGTCAGCTTGTCCAAGTTTGTCTACCTTTTTCCTCTCTTTGGTGATTCTTAATTTTAATCTTATTCGAGCTCATTCACCCTTCAGCTCATGTCGGCGACTGTTGTTTCCCATTCAGAATGCACATCTCTCGTGCTAACATCATGCTAACATCTTCTGAATATCTCTTCAAAACAAACGAGCTTTTGTTTCTTTAATCGTATTGCCTTGGCAATCGTTTGGCATACGAGTACGTGCCTTGTAACATTGGCCCATAAGAAAGGGCCCCTCGCTCGATTTTATAACCAAAAGAAGCTTGCTTTTCTTCTACAAATATCAATGTTTTAGGTCATGTCAGCTCTTTGAATATCATTATGTCAACATTACTTTTTCTCGATATTTCGCCGGTATTATTTAAGGCTTTTGGAGGACCATAATTGGTAAGACCCTTTGGTAATACCACCTGCATTACGGCACTTCAGGTATAAAAAAATAAACGGCGTCATTTCAAGGGAATTTTGTGCCGTAGGAGTAGCACAGCCATGAATATAACGTAACTTCTTCTCAAAACGATGTTCGTGCCCCCGCACACGGGTTGTAAACGCAGAGATATCGTAACTTCTCACGGGGCACTTGCCCCCTCCTTCCTCACAACCTATTATCTGTATGTCTCGTACCATATGAATGATTCTGACGACTCAGGGCCGAGCACCCTGTCTCAGTTCTGAGCGTTATGTCACTGAACCACAGTGCTCCCACACCACGCCTCATGGAAGGGCACGTTCGGGAGCGGCGCAGCGGCCGGGCCCGGGTCCGGGCGGCGGCGGCGGCGCGGCGGCCGGGGCGCAGCCGCGGCGCCCACCTGTCCGTCAGGGGCCACCCTCCTTCCCCAGCCACCCACCTGGATCGGTCCGCGGAACAGGCTGCTCTCCTCCGGGTCGTAGTCAGCCTGCGAGCTCGGTCTGGACATCGCGGTCACGACATGACGGTGGCGGCGCGCCGACTCGCTCGCAGGCCGCCGCTCGCGCTCGCTCGCTCTCTCGTGCCGCGCACCCACTGCTGCCGGCAGCCGAATCAATAGGCGCGCCGGCCGGCCACGATCGATCGCCCAGCTGAGGCGCCGACGCCGACGACGGCCGCGACGCTGCCGGCCGCGTCGGTCGCGACGGGCGGCAGTGAAGGTGCCGGCGGCGGCGGCGGCGGAAGGACTGAGCCGTTCGGCGGCCGGCGGCAGGGCGCTCAGACGACAGGGGAACAAAGGGGACCGGATGCAGCGGGTTTTATTAGAAGCTGCGAGGATTACTCAATTGAATTCTGAAGACATCAGTCTGAAACATGGTTCTTTAAAGCGTTTATTTTTGCACTTTAAGGCACAAGTTAGGTTAGTTTACATCACATCGACTTTTTACATGGAAAAATGCTGCGGTATAGTTAAAGCAATAACTTTGGCAAAGTACACAAACGAAGGCATAAATCATACACAAACCGAATGAGAACATCAAATGTGACAGAGATTGAATCCGTTGGTATTTCGTCATGTAAAGAAAACCGCGAACAATATTTTAGAAATACATTTTACAGTCTATTAGTTCGTAACTGAAAAAAATCGACCATGTAGAATGAATAGAAGTTATCCTCTGCGATTCTTAGAAGTGGCTTACCTACGTAACTCCAGATCAGGTCAGACAAACCGCGTCTTGTATACGAGGTAATAAAATGACCTTGTCGTTAGCAACGGTTCTAAACAGGCATCAAGTATAAAACGCTCAACTGGTAGCGGCCGTCCCACGAAGCCGTTGAGTGCCGGGCGGGCTCACTGTTGCGCTACCGGCGACTTTGTTCGCGGCGGCGGCGCCATGCCACCCCGAGAGGAGGCCTCCAAGACGACGGAGCCGGAGCCGCCGCTGCTGATCAGGGGGGCCAGCATGCTGCCCCTCTTCTGGCGACTGTCCAGTCCCTGGGGCGCGGCGGCCGACGAGTAGCCGACGCCGGCCGACGACCGGATCGGCCGCGGCGACGAACTGCGTGGCTGAACGCTACTACTGCTCACAAGGTGTGGGGGTTCGTGACGTTCCGGATGCTCAGCATGCTCTGTGGTGGATGTGATCGCTATCGCTTCCACAGACGTGTCCTCGACGACAGCGGGCGTCGTGTCCAGTGGAGGAGAGGGCTCCTTCTCCTCTTCCGGCTCTGGCTTCTTTTCTGCTACATGCTTCGATTCTTCGGTTTTCTTTGGGTCTGCTGGACAGAGAAATGGTATCGAGATTTTCCCACCCATTCCATCAACGATAATTTATTAAGAATTATAACTTTTCTCATTTCAAATGATTTTCATTGCTAGCATTTATTTAGTGTGAGAACCAGTGGTGATTTGCTTGAATTTACGCCATTTTCCCGTACCGGATGCATAGATCAAGCTTAGATGCTCGGCGCTGCGCAGTTCAAGATTTATATTTTGAGATGCTCGTGACGTACATCAATATCATTCTTCCATGAAATGATTAATGAACCTGTGATCAATAAGTGCATGTGGCGGTTACTTTTTTTTTGCGTGCGTCACCAACATGACAATTTATTGTGGTTATTTTATTCGCTTAGAGCTACGTTAACAAGAGCAACTGTTTGTTTAGTTAGGTCTGGGTGTGTAATGAAACTTTCAGTGACATTGACAAAATGATTCGGTTTTGTCATTTAGGAATGTCCGAGACTATACAGCTAAGCGAATCTTGTTGCGATGCCAAATCAGCAATGCGTTGCTTATTTGTTTTTTACATATATAGGTACTACACCCCGTGTTTATTAGCTCATAGCTGCATCATTCACAAATACCGAAAACCCATTTTATTATACCAATAACACTACTTAACATACAGGAACACACACTGCAGGAACTGCAGTACGTTATTCTCACCATCGATAACGATCGATAATAACGCGTGCCGTATGTAGGTACTCAGGAAAATATTATGTTTGTGCTCACAATAAAAGCACATCATTGACAGGACATGGCACGATACAGATGGCTTCTTATTAGAGTAGTAAATGCTTGGTACAGATGACGAATAAAATCATACTAACGTTATACACACAAGAACGCATTATTTTGCAATAAACACTGCTAACCAACCCTAAACATTTTTTGATTTACCGATAAAATGTTCTTCGTTTAACCTGCCGCGCTTAGCATACAGACTGCTACCCGTTCACCGCGTCTCTCTCGCAGTCTCCTCACAGTTTGGTGGAGAACTGGGCGTTCGCTGGCCTCTCCGCCACCTTGGCCGGCGGGTGTACGATCATCACCCACTCGGCCTCGGTGTCCCGCTCGTCCCCAGAGCAGAAGGCCGGGTTTCCCCTCCCCAGGGTCCCCGACGGAGCGTCCACAGCGTCCCGCAGCTCTAGCCGGTCGTCTGTGGCTCCTCTGCCGCGGTCAGTCGCTGACTGGCCCGGTTCGGCGGTCCAAGACGGCTGGTGGGCCGCTCCGGATGGCAGGGCGCCGTTCCTGTCTGCGGTACGGTCGCTCCTCAGCGCGCCCTGCGGACCGAGGTAGCGGTCAGGTGGCCAGCGGTCACTGTGGGCCCTCCGTACCGACCCGAGCCACCGACATCGATACGCGGCCGCGTGCGAAATCAACGCCCGCATCGGTAATCGATATCGACACTGTGCGCCGCCTACCGCCCCGCCGCTGACGAGACGCTGACCTATGAGGCCGTCGGTCTTTTTATGGAGAACATCAGCTCGGGACACCTACACACACGCAGGCACTAACAGAGCGACAGGCATGCCAGCTACACCACAAGAGCATCTGATTTAGTTAGCAGCTAGGGAATAATTCAATTAAATGCCGAAATAATAATTGATCTATAACTGATAGACATTCATGACATCGCAAAAGCGTATATTCCTGGCCCGTTGTTATGTAAGGCATATAATTAAGTCTTTACCAAAATCAAATTAGAACACTCAAAAGATGACGGCCGAATCCAGCCATGGCTCGACCAGGTTCCTTTCCACTGTTCGTACAATGTGACCTGCGGGGCTGGGGGCACCGCCTGTGTGACCTATCATGTCTTCGGATCAGCTCTGCCCATGGCTACTTAACCTTGGATTCTCGTCCACCATTGCAGAGTTAGAAACTTCTTCCTGCCTGCAGCCTGAAAAGGCACCGGCTTTCCCGTCGATGGAAAACGAGAGGTAAAATGGCAGAAACCTGTTCTTAAATGGTTTTCAATAGGGCCAAACCCCTAAACTTCATCGATTATGACAAGAGAAACAGCTTTTTATAACGGTCAACAATTACCGACCTTGTCACGGCTCGTCTGAGAGTTCGTGGCAGGTCTGCCTCCGGGCACCATGGCAGAGAGACACTGCTGCAGCTGGTGGAGCGCCAGAGATCGCTCCGGAGGCGGCAGACCGTCCGCCAGCCTCTCCAGCAGCTGGGGGAGTTAGGGGAGGGGAGGTCAGATAAGGGGAGGGAAGGTCAGAGAAGGGTAGCGGAGAGGGAGACCACCCGCCAGTCTCTCCAGCAGCTGAGGGAGTTAGGGGAGGGAGGTCAGTAAGGCATAGGGGGAGGGAGTGGTAGACCGTCCGTCAGTTTCTTCAGCAGGTGAGGAGGGGAAGCCGGATGACTAGTTAAATGACTATTCACTGATCCTAATCTATCAATCGCCGACTTCATTTATCATTGTTTGCCTCAGGTCGTTTACTGTGGAAACGGCGCGTGGGTTACGCTTGTGGCCGGTAACTTCTACACTCCTACCTACAGCATATAGGTAGGTACGGCCCTGCCCTACAATTAATTCCACTGCAGTTTTACTAATTACCATATCCTGTCTACTCACTTCTCCCTGTCCCATCCTGATGATGGCCGGTACGATGTGACCCAGGCCGCGCTGGCGACCGTAGCGCCGTAGGTGGTCCACGTGCGACCTGGCGGAGGGAGGTCAAGCTAGTGACATCTAGCGACAGGGACGGTAACTTATAGTTCCAGAAATGTCTGCGATTAGATGCATCGGAAATCGGAACTCTGGGTGGAGCAAAGCGGCCAGTGCCACCTGGATAGCAGCAATGCAAACTTAACACCCGAACAAGCCTTTTGACTCATATAACGATTTACGGATAGCCTTTTGCTCATATAAAGAGGCCTGAAGACGTTTCTCTTAATTATTACGGAGCAGTGACGGTGGCCGGTCCGGACCTACCTGATGGGGTTGGCGAACTGCAGCATGCAGTGGACGGTGCGGGCCGGCGGGGCGCTGCTGTCCTCCATTTCAGCCTCCTGTAGCAGAAACTCCAGGTCCTTCTCTAGCTCTACCCCTGGGAAACGTTGAAGAGCACTTCAATTACGTTGCGAACGACTGGATACGTTCGCACGAAACGCCATGCATGTTTCGTGTTTCTCGATCAAAGACCGAGATTGTTCTGAGTGTATACAATACAACTAACCTACTTTGGAACCTGAAGAAGACCTGATGCTCTCAATAAACCTCACATATGTGAATTCTGAAGTTGACACGTTTGCTCGGTAAAGTTGTATGAGACTTATGACCCCGGGGGTCCCTCTGTGTCGATCTCTATAACCCCGGGAGGTCCCGCTGTGTCGATCTCTATAACCCCGGGAGGTGGCCGACCTCCGCCCGGCCGCGCCCCGCTGTGTCGTTTTCTCACTGGGCCGGAGCGGCGGCGGGCTCTTGCCGCCGGGCCGCACCAGGCAGCTAATGGTCCGGCCCCTCTCCGGAGTGAACACCAGCCGCACGCAGCCCAGCCGCTCCGACAGCTCGAGCAGCTGCTGCGCCCACAGCTGGCCGCTGCGGGAGCGCTCCTCCAGCTCGGCAGACGCGCTGCCCATCTGCGGACGGCCGACAGGGGTGCTGTGACAGGTCGTTTCAAGATGATATGTTAGAGCGTTTGTGATCATCGTCATATATGACGATGATCACAAACGCTCTAACTGCAAGTAACCTGGCCTTCCTACACGCTAGGTTCCGGAACCAGCGGGTTACACAGATGACCAGCGGGAGTGACGATAACCACAGGTGACATGACCCTCCTTCACCTGCCCGCCAGCTTCCGGAGCGCCGGCGGCCGGTGGCTGCGGATCCAAACGGATTTGCGGATAACGAACGCTTAGTTATAACTAATACGCGTATTTTGGTCTTATACCACCAGGTGGCTGGCGACATCTGCTATCCGTTGGTATTGATTGGAGCATCATACAGAGGTGTGCTACTCAGGCTGAAGTGTTCCGGTGCCGTCGTCTCACCTGGCCGCAGACGGCGGCGGCGAACTGCGCCATCTGTCTCAGCTGCGTCAGATCCCGCCGGTCGCGGTCCTCTCCGAGCAGCGCTCCGTTCAGCGCCGCGGCCGTGTACAGTCGCGCCAGCAGTCGCCCCGTGCTGCGACCGCTCTCCGTCTGGGCACCCAGCACGCGCAGGGCTCGTACCAGCGTCCTCCCGGCCGGCTCGTCGGCGGCGGCTGCGGCGGTGGCGGCGGCCAGCTGGACTGCCGGGCCCAGACCGCGCGACTGCTGGGTCAGGGAGTCGCCCAGACGACCGGAGGGGAACAGCTGGTGGGCGGCCACCGTCAGCGACAGCAGCACCTGAGCAGACAGACAGAGGCATTGTCGTGTATGAAAAGCGTCGTCGAAATATAAATAATATCGAATCTGTCCTGAGTTTGAATGCTTTTTTTTCTTTTGCTTGCGCTGGCTAAGACGACCCCGGTTGCTATGTAGGTATGCTTCTTGAGTTTTCTGCGAATACTGAGAAGACCGCTTTTTTAATTTCAAACAACTTCAAAATAATCCAACTAATGTTGAGTCCGAGAAGTGAGCACTTCTAAGCTGACTCTGCGTTACTCACAACGGAGCTGAGGTCCTTCTCGCCGTCGGCCAGTTTCTCGGACCGCCCGCCAGACTGCGCCACCTGTCGCAGCAGCTCGTCCAGGTACTCGACCTGCTGCTGGCTGAACTGGCCGGCCGGCAGGTGGCGCTGCTGTCGCTCCAGCAGCTTCAGCCAGACGGCCAGAAGCCGCTCCTCCTGGCGCACGCGGCGCCGGTGGATCCGCAGCCATCGGCGCTCCGGAAGCTGGCGGGCAGGCGAGGGAGGGAGGGTCATGTCACCTGTGGTTACCGTCGTTCCCGCTGGTCATCCGTGTAACCCGCTGGTTCCGGAACCTAGCGGGTAGGAAGGTCGGGTTACTTGCAGTTACCGGCACTTCGGGGTCTAACGGTAGGGTAGATCAGGTCAAAGTGGGGCACGGGGGCCAGGGCAGAGCACAGGTAGTCCCAAGTCGAGCCAGGGGTAGCGATTAAGGGAGCGTGAGGTAAGACACAAAGATTCTCAGGTTTGCCCGCTGCTACCCAGGACGCCTAAACAAACCAAATCGACCAAGGCGGGACTGATCTCCTAAACATCAATTATCCTCGCTGAGGTCAGGTCAGCTCTGCCTGACGTCTCTCCCAGCAGCTCGCGATGACCCGCTCGGCGCTCACCTGTCGGACCAGCCTGTCGCCGGCGCTGCTGGCCGAGTGCAGGGTCCTCAGGAAGCGCTCCAGCACAGTCGCGTCTACGGTGTACTCGGAGGGCCGGCAGTCCTTCCGCAGTATCACGTTATGGCCCGGGAAGAAGTAGCTGCGCAGGTTCTTGTAGCGCAGCGCCTGCTCGAGGGCGTCCAGAATGCGCAGCACGTGGCGCGACACGGAGCCGAGACCCCAGTTGGAGAGCTCCGGGTCCGACTCCAGCTCGAAGTAGA
The DNA here is from genome assembly GCF_019059575.1 of Amphibalanus amphitrite. Classification (NCBI taxonomy): domain Eukaryota; kingdom Metazoa; phylum Arthropoda; class Thecostraca; order Balanomorpha; family Balanidae; genus Amphibalanus; species Amphibalanus amphitrite. Next base: position 200,072 of record NW_024882591.1, on the reverse strand, counting down.
AGAGCGTTTTGAGCATGTAGGTGCTCACACATGATAGCAGGTCCTGGTGAGAGAGTACAATATCACTGATGGATGTCGCAGAGGGCCACATATCGAACGTACCGAGCGGTGAATTTGTGACAACAACAAAAGGAGACGGCGACTGTAGTTATCCGTGAACGGTCTTGCGTTTATGCTACGCTTAAAATTGCATCGACCATGACCTTATGCTCTTTGACCTCACAGACCCTGGCCTCTCCTTGACTAACCTTGACCTGAGTGGGCGGCAGCTGCCGGCTGAGGATGGTGTCTGGCTCGCTGAGCTGTGAGCTGATAATTTTCAGCACCCGGAGCACTGCGGCCGGCGCTGAGTCGTGTGAGTAGTGCGTGCTCAGCTCCATCTCCGCCGCAGACATGCTCACGCGCCAGACGGTGGAGCGACCGGCGCACGGGTGGCTCGGGTGCGGCTCCGTCGGCACCATGTAAAAACCCTGTGGAACGACGGCCACGGGGTCAGGTCACAAATGACAAAATAGCCTAAATCACAAGGCTAAGTCAGGTCCTAGGTTCAATTCAGGTACCCGGGTCAGTGCAGGTCTCGAGGTCAAGTCATAAGGTCAGGTTGCAGTTTGGCCGGATGCCCCGTCGACACCGTGATATAACTAGGCACGCCGCCGCGCCGGTGGAAGGGACAGGGCCGAACAACTCACAAGGTCAGGTGATGTCATGCGCCAGGTTATGACCGGCTATGATAGGCTCGATGTAACTGTATCGGTTGACTATCTATGTTTTTTAGACCTTCTTTTTCGTTTCCCAGGCGTAATCAATGACCAAATTTAACCCGCGAAGAGAACGCGGTGAAACCTTTCACAGTGTTTGCTTCCCTGCCACTTCACTGGATTACGCTAAAGTAGCTCTTCAACAATGTTGGCGTTTGAGTGAACAAAGTGGTGCCTATAAGCTGCACTTTGCGGCGCAGTTTTCCTTACACGGTTACGGCGCCACACCCGAGGAGCGGTGTTGGATTTTCTGACTCGCGTAAATGACCGCTCCTCCATCTCAAACAGTGCGGACCAGGGTGTTGACTACCGTCTGCTGACTGTCTGGTCCAGTGCTACTCTGAAATGCAGCGCAGTGTTTGCTCCACGACTGGCCATGTGTAACCCGCTGCCATTCGTGCGACGGAAAACGGCGCATCGCGATTCGGTATGTCTGCACACTGCGCACTTCACAGTGCACAGTGCACACATCACAGGCTGAAAGTGGTTACGGATGTGTTGGGTGGGGTGGGGGGTGGGGGGGGGGGCTGGCTGGGCCGGGTGGGAGAGGTTGTCCTCCGCCACTCCACACCAGCACGTGCCTCGTCACCGCGAGCCCGCGCCGACCTCCGAACGTGCCTCGGTATACCGGCCACGGCGTATAGTTCCCCCCATCACAAACGGGCGCCGCCGCGGCTCGGCAGGAACCGGCGCAGCAGACGGAATAAAACATGGCTTTCTGTGGGTAAGCGGCCGTTCAGAAGTGTTTACAATGGTGTGACCGATTTCCGTGGCGTGAACAGAATTGGTAAATGCGTGAAAACGGATCCTGACGTCAGACGTCATCTCTTTGTGTACGACTCTGGGTTCATGAATATTTACATCGTTGGAGACTATGGATGCACTGAGAAACACGGAAGCATATCACATCTACTTCATTGTTAATGTGACCAAATGCTAACGCTCAAGATTTATCGTTTTTCGCAAAATATCGTGAAGTCGCCACAAGCCAGATGAGTGGTAGGTGGGTAGGTACTTTGTTTTCTCACGTCATAGCGGCTAGGGTTCGAAATGGGCCCTTTACGTGGAACTGGTGACGTGACGTAGGGTAAGGTGCCTAATTAGCGACCCTTTCCGATTTGCGACCTACCTCCCTACAGAAAAACTGGCAGGAGAAAACGGGGTAAAAACATCGTCAAAAGGTCAGCCATACTTTGGTTATCAAATTAAATTATTTTCCGGTCGTCGATGTTTCTGGTGGGACGTTTCAGGTGAGTTTAAATAAAAATGACGAGTTTCTTATCCAAAACGTGTGTGTTTGGGCCCTCTCTGATGAAAAGCGATGCACATTAGAATGATGCACCTTTTTTATTCTGAATCGACATTCCTTTTTCAATTGATTGCCGTTTTCCCATAGTGAATCGCTCAACTGTGCACAGCATGGCGGTTAAAAATGTGTCGCAACTCATATTTCCTATTTGCGCCTGACATGGTCGCAAATAGCTCAAGAAGGGAAAGAAGGGGGAAAAGAGAGAAATGAAAATGAGGTGTTGCTGAAGCTTGCAATGTGTGGCAGGGGATGCCAAATGTCGTCACCGACTGCAGGGGTGCCGAATTCAGCGAGGACCTCGAATATCATACGAGATAGCCCGCAAAATTTGGGTTTCCGCCTTCTTTTCGCCTTCGGTGCATCACGTGATCAGTTTTTACTTCCGTAAATGTGTTGGATAAACGTTCCTGTTCGAGTGATTGAGTGCTTTGCGTATAGGTTACCTTTTTGAGATCATATTTCATCTTTTCAGGCGTCGCATTTTTTGCCATTTTTAATATGGGGAAACCCATAGACTTATTAGCGACCCTCCCCGGTCGCTAATTGGGAAGAGTTCCCTATTAGCGTTTTTTGCAATGGTTTGGCAAAATGCTCACTACAAATAAGTTAGTGAACATTGGGGCAGAAAATGACTATATTTTAGTAGAAAAATGAACCATCTCTCCGAAAATCAAGCCAGTAATACAGTGGCACCCACAGAGCGTGAGCAATGACGGTTCAAATTAAGGGGGTCGCTAATTAGGCACCTTACCCTACAGTATTGTATTGTATATGTGACATTGTCGAGCGGTGGAGTCGGCGTGACATTCCCGACTGGGTGTCCGGTGTCGGCGGTCAGTCAGCTCACGTGCCGCGTGATATCGCCCGTACCAGGCCTCAGAGCGGGCCGACCACCCACTACCGTAGAGCGGATAGCGTCATAGGCGACCACGGCAAAACTCGGGTGCGCTGCGCTCAGTGGCATTGTTTATCAGGGGCGGATCCAGAAAATCTCCAAGGGAGGGGCCATTAGAAACCAGGAGGCCCCCCCATAATCCCACCTGTTGGAGGCCCCATCTTCCCACTTGTTGGCCCCCCCCCCCCCCAAAAAAAAACTGCGTCTATTGAGCTTATCTAGCTGTTCAGGCAACATCTCAACATCTGTGCAGGCTTGGAGGCCCTCTGTGCAGGTTAGGAGGCCCTGTAAAAGTGGTCATCTCTGTGAGTATAAGAGACCTCCAAGTTATGAAAAGCTTTACCAATCTTCTAACAAAGAAGTCTTCTCAGCTAGTCTTCTAAGAAATAACTAAGTGGGTAGGTTAAAAAAAAAACTCATCGGATTTCGGCCACTTTATTTTCAGGAGGCCCCCTTTTCAGCTTTTTAACTTTTTAACTTTTTATTTTATTTTTGAAAAAAAAAATCGGCCAAGGGGGGGGGCCATGGCCCCCATGGCCCCCCCTTGTATCCGCGCCTGTTGTTTATAAAGTGGAGGTGAGCGCAGTGTATGCGTCAGCACAGCGAGTTTGGTGGTGTATGTTCTCCATGTCACGGACAACTGGTATAGTAAGATGTTCAAGGTTTCTTCTTCCCCTTCACTAAAACAACTTCAGAGTTACAGCGAGTTCCCGTGTCCCAGACACCTCCCGTCCTCCCCCAACCACTTCCCGTGCCATGCCAGCCATCCATTGCGTCTCTCAACTCTTTTCTTGCCCAACTTGTCTCCCGACTCCCGTTTAGCCGATGCCTGCCTGATGCATCCCATTTTAAGATAGCTCGTCGATCCCTAACCCACCTTGGAGGCTGCTCGGTGCACCACCAGTGCGTCCACGCTGGAGAGGGGCACCCTGTCGGGGAAATCCGCCCGCGTAGGCCAGCCGGTCAGCCCGACGGCCAGCGTCAGGTCGATGGAGACCCGACCGGGCAGCGCTCCGCCGCCGCCACAGCAGCTGCCGGCCGGGAACTGCACGTCCAGCTTCACAGAGGGACCGTCACAGGTGACCGCGATGTCCAGCTGGGACGGGTCCGGGAACAGGTCACTGCGCGGGTCACCTGGGGAGAGCAACAGGTCACTGCGCGGGTCACCTGGGGAGGGAGGCACGGTCACTGGTCAAGATGTCGATAAGCCAAGAGAAGGCCGTGATTCCGACCGCTGTCTCTGAGAGATGCAGGGCGAATGTATCGGTGCCTGGGTGATTTTCATGTCAAAAGTCTCTCTCCTCATTGTCATCGTCATCTGGAACCCTGAACAATAGGGACCCCGAACGCCCAATGCCTTGGCATCCAGACATATTTTCCACCTCATCCCACCACCGCTTAGCCCTGACGTTCCCCATCTCATCTCTCCCTTCCCTCCCTCTCCCATGGTTCACCGATGGCCAGGAAGAACCTCTGCTCGGGCGGCAGTCGCAGGATGTACTCGAGGACGCCGATGTCGACGATCTTGCCCGAGCAGCCGCACAGCGAGGCTTCCTGGACGTCCCGCATGTTGGTGATCGGGTTGGCCACCGCCTCCCGCACCAGCGCCAGGAAACGGTCCCGCAGACGCTCACTGCGTGCCAGAAATACGAGAGTGTCCGGTAGAAGTTCGCCGACCGAAGACCGTTTATGAATGGAGGCAATGATTATTCGATGTTAGAGGTTTACTGTTTAGACGATAACGACAAGGTCCTGAAGCCAGAAGGATTCATTTGACTATGCGTATGTTCAAAGTGCATTTTCAGGCAAAATAATGGATAAATCATTACGAAAAAACATGCGGTAGCCTAACAACTTTGTTCACTTCTATTTCTACGGAAGGTTCAACACGTCACCTAATGTTCACACCTTCGCGCTATACCTCTGCTGACAAAAGACAGCAACTCCGGCATCGAATTGATGTCTTTTGTCAGTTCGCTGCTGGATATCCCGATATGGGATATGTCGTCCCTGTGAGGTGCATGTCCCCATCTGTGTGTGACGCTCACCCACCGCATCAGCAGTCCGTTTCCGTCGACAAACTCTGCCCAGGTGTCTCTGTGCCGCTCGGCCAGCCGCAGCCTGCCGAAGCCCTGCGGACACCGCTGGTCCTCGAGCAGCTCACAGGGCGGCTCGGCGTCGTCACCGGGGTACAGGGGCGGCCAGGACAGGCTGTCCAGGCGCACCATGTAGTCGTACTCGTCTGGCTCGTTCACCTGAGACACACAGAGGAGAGGGGAGAGGTCATTGCGGCAGAGGTCGAGAGGGGTTTATTGATATCAGACGGTACTCGTGGGTGACCAACATTGCTGAAGATTAAGCGATAGTTTTGGCTACAATATAACTAAGCATGTTGTAAGAGTAGTAACAGTTCGTGCAGATGGAATACAGCGGTGGGATTTTCATCCATTTAATAACATTTCACTGAAATAAAATATCTGTAGTGGCCAAGAAGGCAACATCTTAGCAAGCTTCCTTGAATGTTCAGATGACCCTGAGGTCGCATCATAGTTACCGACCCCTAATGCAACAATAACCAGGTCAACCATGTCATTGCGGTTCCGGTTTGAAGCCATATACCAACTCCGCAGGTTATCAGCGATGCGTAATTCTTTTTCCACCCAAAGGAAGGCGCTATACGGAGAATATCCCATTGCGTCATTGAAAAGTGACTTACACCTCTCACCGGCCAGCTGGCTGCGTGGTGTAGTGGTGAGCACACTCGCCTCGTGATCCAATAACTAGGGTCCAATCCCCGCCGCCGGCCGAACTTTCTGGCGCGTTGTAGGTTAGGTTGTAGGTTTGTAGGTTGTAGGTCTGTAGGTTAGGTTGTAGGTTTGTAGGTTGTAGGTTAGGTCAGGTGAGGTTAGGTTATGTTTGTTTTTGTTTGGTTTGTTTACCAAGAAGCATCTTCGGGTATAGCGCCTTCCTTTGGTTGGAAAAAAGAAACGCATCAGCGATGCTGCATCCTGCGGTCGGTGCATCCCAATGAGAGGGCAAACCTCCAGACCGGAATTTCCAAGGCCGGTGCTTACTTCCCGATCCCGTGTGGTGGTGCAGCGCGCGCTGAGCGGCGTGCACCTATCTCACTACGACGGGGAACCCCGGGACTGCACCTGTGGTGGGGCAGCCCCGCCACTCAGTGCGGCCCGTCCGAAATCGCGCGGCAGCTCGCCACGTCGTGCGCCCATTTCGGTAACACTCGTGACACGTGCGGCGGCACGCGCCGTACCTACGTGGCGGGTGGATATTGGGAGGGAGAGGGGAGCGAACAATACCGTGACCTCGTCTGGCTCCGGCGCTGTGTTCCATCCGTGACGTCATCAGAGGGCGGGGGACAGACGGGTCGGCACATCAACACACCGGCACGACCAGTCGGATTTCCTGAACGGAATTCCGAACGAGCCGTGGGGACTTTGATGATGTGGGGCAATAAGATTGCTCGGAAGTCAAGGTTGAGGATGTATCTAGTAAGCATATGTAAATCGTGCAAGCTGTGCTATCCTGTATGTGTTCGTACGAGATTATGCGTTCGTACGAGATTATTGCTCATGCGTTATCGCGTGGTGTCAACACGAACCGCGTGTTACCTCGTTCGATCTGCGTTACCTTGCAATGTCCAATGTCCATGCGCTACCTTGTAGTGTCCATATAGATATACCTACGTCTATACATCTATACGTCTAAAACACGTACGTTACCTTGTAGTGTTCGTACGAGCTGCCGACGCTGAGCAGGAAGCAGGCGGCGAACCGCGGGTCGCGAGCTCCGACAGTGGCGACGATCCTCTGCACGAGCCGCTCCACGGCCGCCTCGACGGTACCGACTGCGTCCAGCTGCGCCAAACCGGGACCCCCGCCTGACGGGGAGGGGAGGGGTCAGCTGCGCCAGACCGGGACCCCCGCCTGACGGGGAGGGGAGGGGTCAGCTGCGCCAGACCGGGACCCCCGCCTGACGGGGAGGGGAGGGGTCAGCTGCGCCAAACCGGGACCCCCGCCTGACGGGGAGGGGAGGGGTCAGCTGCGCCAGACCGGGACCCCCGCCTGACGGGGAGGGGAGGGGTCAGCTGCGCCAGACCGGGACCCCCGCCTGACGGGGAGGAGAGGGGTCAGCTGCGCCAAACCGGGACCCCCGACTGACGGGGAGGAGAGGGGTCAGCTGCGCCAGACCGGGACCCCCGCCTGACGGGGAGGGGAGGGGTCAGCTGCGCCAGACCGGGACCCCCGCCTGACGGGGAGGGGAGGGGTCAGCTGCGCCAGACCGGGACCCCCGCCTGACGGGGAGGGGAGGGGTCAGCTGCGCCAAACCGGGACCCCCGCCTGACGGGGAGGGGAGGGGTCAGCTGCGCCAAACCGGGACCCCCGCCTGACGGGGAGGGGAGGGGTCAGCTGCGCCAGACCGGGACCCCCGCCTGACGGGGAGGGGAGGGGTCAGCTGCGCCAAACCGGGACCCCCGCCTGACGGGGAGGGGAGGGGTCACTGGAGGAGAGGTCAGACTAGCCAGACCGGGACCCCCGCCTACCGAGAGTTGGAAAGGACGGATCACTGGCCTCCCGCCGACAGGAAGGTCTGTCTGTCTGTCTGTCTGTCTGTCATCTGTCATGTCTGTCTGTCTGTCTGTCTGTCTCATTGTGAGCTGTCAGCTGCGTTGCAACACCGCGCTTCTCCCAGGGCACGGCTCAATTTATTAAGCTTTTGGGTTTTCATTAGGAATTCCCCAATCTTTCCAGACATCTTCAGTTGCGTGTTTTCCAGACGGAATTCCCGCGTATTATGGTCAGTTTCCATTGGTCAGTCTGCTGCTTGCTGAAACTTGTCGGTGGAGTACTGCTGGCTGGACTGCATAAGTCCAGGATTTGGCCAGGAGGGTTGCAGACGGGGTATCCCTGAGACTCACACGACTGAGGGTTTGAGCTGGATGGAATTGTTGTTCACTGTTTATTTATAGGCCTATTATCACCAACGGGGTAGACACCCAATGACAGGTCCCTATCAAGATTACTTTACTAAGTAAAGTACAGTCCTCAGCAGACTGCGTGGTAGGTATTCTTTTTCCGATGAAACTGATGATAACTCAAAGGCTATATGTTATCAAGTCGGTCGGAACTCACTGCGAATAGATTCGCCATGCTCCACTCCTTCGATTAGGTCTATCACAAATCGAACTATCCGCATTGTGTGGCAACAAAATGTAAAAGTTTGTTTTGGGGGCAAATATAAACTTTTGGGTTTTGTTGCCAAACTGGGTGAAAAAGGAATACGATAATAATGCCAAGCTAGGGTGCGGAGTCTCGCGCATCTTGCTGCTACGATTTTCGAGTGACCGAAAGCATAGTATTTGCGTTATTCTCGGTTTTGTCGAAAAAAGAATACCTACCCCACGCAGTTTGCAGAGGGCTGTACCTAATACTACAATGCCCTTTGGTAAAATAATCCTACAATTATCTGCCTACGATGCCCGTAACGGGTTGCTCAAACTCAATGCTTACCCGTTATAGACCACGCAGAATAAAACAAAGACCACCAATTGGATTCCCCGTGATGAGCTGCGTAGACACCCTTTTTATGACAAATATCAACTTTGAAATTTGACCTTTTTTGACCTGACCTTGACCTGACCTCCACCAGAACGGAACCTGAACCGGCCCTAATGGTCGTGTAATCCTGCACCATTGAATTTAAAATGTAAAATTGGCCATAAAACATGCATCACACGACGCTAGTAGTTGGGTCCATATTGTGTTTTGTGACCCTTTGTGACCTGGCCTCAGTGACCTGACCTGGCATCAGTGACCTAAGCAGCATATGTATTAGGTGACCAACGCTGCATCGATGATTTTCGATAACATGCCTTTTATTCGATGTTATAACACATTTCTTAGAAGGCCCGTAATCGGTGAAAAATGCGACCTTTGATCTGACCTGTGTCGTCATCGGCTACACCTATGTCAACGTGATGACGTGGTTATGAGATAGTTCTTTGGTGTCGCCATCGACGCCGTTTGTATTCTCAAAATCGGCCGGTAACTTTCCGAGATCTGAGGGGGGCGGGGCCGAAACGCTCCCTCCCCCCCCCCCCAACGGGTGGTAGGGTCCGCCAATAGCCCAACTGGGCACGAGCTACCGGTCGTGTTTAGAGCATCTTATGAAGCTAAATGAGTGCACTGTGGCTGAAAATGTCTCGCACTTTGATTTCGACGGGTGCCTGACCGTCTACGCTGTTGGGGCGTTGTCGCCATCCGACGTCCACACACGCCTTTTTCTTGCGGTTCAAAGGACAGAAAACCTTCGTTAGACCACAACTAGTGTGCTTCAATATAGGTACTTTTTGTTGTATGTGTTATGACCTTTGACTGAATTGCATTAACCCTCGCCCGCACATGCCATTTTCCCACAGGGGTGGATTTTTTTGTTTTTTATTGGGGTTGCACAGACCTGAAAGGGCGCCCAAAGCGGTTCCGAGGGGCGCAATAGTCCGGAAGTGGGCGCCACCAGGTACGGTCGTAAACTTGGCGTTGGGGGGGGGGGGGAATTGGCAAAGGGGCCCCTGTAGAGCCTCGCTGGGGGGCGGTGTGTTAGCTTAACCCGCGTACCGCGGAGGGGGGCGAATATCCGCCGCCTCCCCCTGAAGTTTTTGGTAAGTAGCGGAAAACTTCTGAAACCAATATTAGACCCTTATATAAGCCCGACGTAAGATCATTTAAGGCCAGTATTGAGATTGACCCTCATAAACCGGGTGAGACCTCGCACAGCAGTATGGGTCTTTGAACTCCAACGTGGGTCTTACGAGACCTGCCTGAGCCACCAGAGGCCAGTGCGGGCCCGGGGTCATCAAAGGCCAGTGCGGGGTCGTCAAAGGTCAGTTCGGAACCTCTGAGGTGGTGTGAGCCCTTGAGGCCAGCGTTGGTCCTTCAGAGGTCAATGTGGGACCCCTTGACTGGTATGGGCCCTAAGAGACATGTGTGGTGCCAATGCGACCCAAAATAGACACAACTAACGACATGGGGCTCTCAGAGACTAGCAGCGGCTCTTAAAAACCTGCACGGGCCAAACAGATCGACAGGGGCCCTCAGAGATCGGCAGAGAATGAGAAGATAGCATGAGGCGCCTATGATGGGCAGGCCCGGGCTCTCGAAGACCTAAATGGAACTATCAAAGACCAGGGACCCTTGGCAGCAGACATGGGCCCTCAGAAACCGATGTGACCCCGATATGGTAATAGACCTTAATGCCGGCCCGGTGCGACGAGATAACGACCCTCAAATTCCGAAATTCCGACATGGGGACCAACAGAGACTGACAGGGAACCTTGGAGGACGGCATGAAACGCCAAAAGTTCTTCCTTGGACCCCAGAGACTAAAGATGGGACTCTCAGAGTCTGGTGCGGGGCCCTCTGAGGCCTGTTTTGGGCCACCAGTGTCCGGTTCGGTCCATCAGATGCCGGTTATGGCCCTCAAAAGCCGGTTTGGGACCCTGAGTGGCCACTGGCCAGTACTGGCCCTCCAAAACCAGTTGGTCATCAGAGGCCAGCCCAATATGATCCCTTACAGGCCAGTGTTGAGCTCTCGGAGGTCAATGTGGGCCCTCAGAGCCCAGTGCGAGGCACCCTAAGTTCAATCTTGAGCCCCCAGCGACCGGAGTGGGTTCATCAGAGGCTAGCGTGGGTCCCTCAGAGGAGCCCGATTCGGGCCCTCAGAGGTCGGTGTTGGGCCCTCAAAGGCCGGTATTGGCCCTCAAAGGCCTGTATGGGGCCCCCAGGCTCAGAGGCCGATGTGGGCCCTCAGGGACCAGACTAACCTGGCACCCCAGAGACCATAATAGGGCCATCAGTGGCGGTGTAGAGACCCCATAGACCGGCTGGGGCCCATTGAGGCCAGTTTGGGGCCCTCAGAGTCCAGTGTGGGGCCTGTTATAAGCGACAGTAGGGCTCCCGCTTGCATTGTGTCTCGAACAAGACTGGTTCACATTCCAACCGCGCCCGCTGACCCCAGCCGTCGGCCCATGCGCCGGCGGGCAAGTCATCGCAGAGGCGGCTCCAGGGAGACAATCGAGGATCACACAACCACAGGGCCCCTAAAGACCGTCATGGGTCCTCAGAGGCCGGCATAGAGCCTTCAGAAGCCAGTACGGGGCCCTCAGAGGCACCCAAGGGACAAGGGCCAACCTTGGGTGTCAGTGACAGAAATGGGGTTATCAGCAGCCGGTGTGAGACATTTAGAGGCCGGTTTGGGGCCCTCAGAGGCCAGTTTAGGGCCCTCTGGGCTCTGAGACCAGTACAGAGCCTTCAAAGGTCAGTTTGGAACCATCAGAGGCCGACGTGGGTCCTCAGAGGCCAGTGTGATTTCTACAGGCCAACGTGGAGCCCTCAGAGGTCAGTATGGGGCCCTAAAAGACCGGCCAGAGCGTCCTCAAAAGCCAGGATGGGCCCTCAGAGGCCAATGTTGGTCCTAAGAGACCGGCATCGGGCCTTCAGAAGCCAGTACGGGCCCTCAGAAGTGCCCAAGGGTTAGTCTTTGTCCGCCAGAGACAGAAATTGGGCCATCCGAAGCCACGGTGTTGGGCCCTAGCCCCTAGGAGGCCAGTTTAGGCCGTCATAGACCAGTTTGGACCCTCAAAAGACCAGCGTGGGTCCGCACCGGCAGTGTGAAGCCCTCAGAGACCAGTACAGAGCCTTCAAAGGGCAGTTTGGAACCATCAGAGGCCGACGTGGGCCCTCACATGCCGGTGTGGTATCTTACAGGCCAGCGTGGAGCCCTCAGAGGTCAGTGTGGGCCCTAAAAGACCAGCATGGGTCGGTGTTGGACCCCAGAGGTCAGCATAGGGCCCTCAGAGGCCGATGTGGGCCCTTAGAGACCGGCATCGGGCCTTCAGAAGACAGTACGGGCCCTCGGGGACACCCAAAGGCCAGTCTTGGGTCCCCAGAAGAAGAAATGAGGCCATTAGAGGCGTGGACCCCCAGAGACCAGTTTGGGAGCCCTCGAGACCAGTACAGGGCCCTCAAAGGCCAGTTTTAGGCCCTCAGAGGTTGATGCGGGCTCTTAGTGACCGGCACCCAAAGGTCAGTCCTGAACCCCAGCGACAGAAATGAGGCCATCAAGAGATCAGTGTGGGGCCCTCAAAGGCCGGTTAGGGGACTCCTGATGCCGCTTTAGGGCCCTCAAGGGCCAGTGGAGGGCCCTGAGAGGTCGATGTGGGCTCTCATCGGTCAAGGTGGGCCCTTGAAGGCCACTGAAGTGCCCTCAGAAGTCAGGATACTCAAAGACCGGTATGGGGGCTGTTACATAATACCTGGCGTTGGTTTCTTGAGCCTCGTGACAATCGGGTAAGAGCCAGGGCCCCTACGCCCATCGGGGCCCATCGGTTGTTTAAGGGGGCAAATTATATGATAGCCCTTGATTTGTGTTAGTGGGGCCATGGCCCTGATGCCCCCCCCCCCCCCGCGACCTCCACTGGGCACCACCCCCACCCCTCACTGAGCGGTGAGCGGCGCACCAGGAATCGAAATCCACGATTTTTTTAACTGGTCACTTTTGCATGTCCGACAGCTCACGGCCTTGTGACAGCTCAAGCTCTTGAGAGGAGGGTAGTACCTACATTAGAGGGGGCGGCGATGGCATTTGCACTTGAGGCGGCAGCGCCTACACTTAGAGGGGGCGGCACCAACATTTTATGGGCAGCACCCTAACTTGAGGGACGGCACACAAACTTGAGGGGCGGCAACCACGCATGGGGGGCGGGGGCGGCATGTATCTACATGTGAGGGAAAGGCACCTTCATTTCAAGGGGTGGCACCTATACTTAGGGGGTGGCACCTACATTTGGGGGGGGGGGGGCTGCACTGCAACTAGGCCTTAGGCAACTACACCCTAGGGGGTGCCATCTACATTCGAAGGGACGGCACCTACATTTTATGGGATGACCGATGACACCTATGCATAAGTGGCCGGGGCCAACATTTGAGGGGGCGGCGCGGCACCTTCATTCGAGGGGCGGGCTGCACTGCAACTAAGCCTTAGGGGGCGGCAACTACACCCTAGGGGGTGCCATCTACATTCGAAGGGACGGCACCTACATTTTATGGGATGACCGATGACACCTATGCATAAGTGGCCGGGGCCAGCATTTGAGGGGGCGGCGCGGCACCTTCATTCGAGGGGGCGGCACCTTCATTCGAGGGGGCGGCACTAACATTTGAGGGGGTGGCACTTACATTCGAGGGGGCGCCGGCACCTACATTCGAGGGGGCGGCACTTACATTCGAGGAGGGCCGGCATCTACATTCGAGTGAGGGGCGGCACTAACATTTGAGGGGGCGGCACACATTCGAGGGGGCGGCACCTACATTCGAGGGGCGGCATTTAGGTACATTTGAGGGGCGGCACCAACATTCGAGGGGTGGCACCTACATTCGAGGGGCGGCACTTACATTCGAGGGGGCGGCACCTACATTCGAGGGAGCGGCACCTACATTTGAGGTCTGAGGAGGCGGCAACTACACTAGATAGTTGAGGGGTGACTATTGCCTACATGATGGGTAGGGCTGTTTTGAAAGATGGTGCCAAGTCAACGGGTGGCATAGAGTTTTAGGATGGCTCAGGGTTATGGGGGCGGCACCATTCGAGTCGCCCGCCGATTTATTTCAGTTGTAAAGTTGGGGTTGCACAAACCGATGTTGGGGTTGCACAATTCAAAGTTGGGGTTGCACGTGCAACCCCAACTTAATATAAAAATCCACCCCTGTTTTCCCATCCTATAAACGCACATGGGGGGGGGGGGGTGCCACCCCCCGCGCCATTTCGTTCCTGTTGGAGATAGAGCTTCGCTGTAAAGACCAAAAAGATTCTTTGGGAAGAGACAAATCCAATGATATCCACTATCCAGTTTTACCTTCTCAGGTCAGTCATTGACCTTCCAGGTCAGGTCAAACTAAAAATTGTTGCTGTTTTAGGTCACCGTTGGATATCAAGTACGCTGCTTATCATATACCGATGACAATGCCGTTTTCTGGTGCCAAGCCAGCTACCTAGAACCTCTTTGTCACACTACCCGACCAGGTTTTTGCTGCTGAGGTCATTTCAGGTCAAGTTAGGTCAAGGTCAATGATATGTGTTTGTATGTCTGTGTGTGTCTGTGTGTATACTGATGTGTGCACCGATTGTTTATGTGTCCATATTACATGAAATCATGATCTGAGAAGCTTTTACCAAAAATGCAGTAAAAAAAAAATCACGAAAAGTAGCTTCAGCTTGCCTAAAACGCAATTATTTTCGATGACCTAGGTTGACCTTGACCCTGACCTTGACATCTGTACATCGTCGAACAACATGTTCCAACTTCCATGATAGGTGGGAGGTAAGACTGGCAAAAAAGGCCGAAATCAAGGCGTCAAAAGCTCACAAGGCCCATAGCCAACGCAATATGTTGAGAAATGGTCATTTGGGTCATGACATGACCTGAAAAACAAGGTCATATCTCCGAAACCAAAAGTCACAGAACCTTGAAATTTTCACTGGACATCCAGAAAGGATAGAGGAGCAGCTATACGAAAAATCAGGCTTCTAGCTCTAAAAATGTTGAGTGCAGAGCAGAAAGACTACCTGGGGGAGGGGTGGCAACCCCCCCCCCCCATGTGCGGGCGAGGGTTAACTTGCGCCGCTTTTCTGTTCGGTCTGACGAGACCTGTACAGAGCCTGATGGATGGATGATAGGAATCAAGGGGAGACATTGCTCTGGGCGGGCACCCTAGCCCATCACGAGGACAGACCACTCAGCTCCCTGACACTCACCGCGCCCGGCTACGGGCCTGCTCCTACAATGGGAGTCTCCCGCATGGGATCAAGATGTCCGTCCATCCCGGAGCAGGGGGCTTAGGCGTGGAGGAGAATAATTTGACTATCCTGAGGATGGAAACGACGGAACGGATAATACAAATTTCAAGTGGAGGCAGCACTGAAGTGGCGTCGGGCGTTTGACCTGCAGGTGCGCCAGTCAGTGTCATGTTGTGCTCCGCCCCCCACCACAGTCACCCCAGCCTGTGCCCAGTGACCCCTCACCGCGCGGCTGCATGGCCGAGTAGTAGCTGTTGAGCGCCGCGTTGCACGAGTGCTCCATCCACGCGAACCGGTCGTTGAGGCGGCGCAGCTGGCGGGGTGAGAAGGTCAGCCCAGAGCCGGCGAGGTGGAGAGCTCCCCCTCCGCCGTCCCGGCTCTGGCCGCTCCCCATCGCTGTGCGCTCCCGGCCGACGGCTCACAGCTCGGAGTGGGTCACCCACGGTCCTCTCGCCGCGATCTGCCGCCGCCGACTGTCCGACCGGCCGGCCGGCGGGAGGGGTACAGCAGCGGCAGCGGCCCAGCCCCCTCCCCGTCCCACGAGCGGCGCGATGACGGCACTGTGACGCTATGATGCGTTCTCCCCCTTACCAGCACAGACTGACAGCGGGCCGTCCCCCGACACCATCAGCTCTGGATCAACTCTTAGTGCTCGTGATCGTGAAGGTTGTGGAACGCCTTGTCAGAGCCCGAGTCCATCAACTAGCTACGTTTCCAAGTACCTCGCACCACGTTTTTCTTCATTCAAAAGAAACCATTCCTATTTTCCGTAATCCCATTCCTCGCCATCCTAACAAATATGGGGAGAACTTTCAAGACGGCATCTTTTCTATCAGACAGATGTTTAGCATACTTTAACCTCCGAAGCTGTTTAGGTGCAGGCACGGAATCTAGCTGACTTTTTTCTCTCCACTTCTTTTCGGCTGCACACTGAGCCATCAATAAATGGCCCCGGAGGCAGTTGCCGTCGCGATAACCAGTCCAAATGACATCAGGCGCATTCCAGGGTACTGTCCTATAAAAAAACTACTCGGTCCTCTGGGTTCTGAGTTCTGACCACCATCCATGCAGCCGCAGGGCACTCTGACAAGGGCACTCTGACAAGAATTGCTTACTGCATTATAATGCAGTAAGCAATTGCTTGTCCAATTGGAGAGTGTGAAGGGGTTGGAGAGTAGTTAGGGGAAAGTGGGGTAAGAGGGGCACCTTAACTTTGGAGCCATTTTTCGGCCGGTTAGAAACATCATAGATTTTACTTCCATTTGCCAGAAGATGAGACTTAGACCTGATTCAACAAATAAACTGCAGCTATTTTTGCAAAACCTTGCAAAAACCCGTCTTACCCCACCCCATGGGGTAAGACGGTCACATGGGTAGGGCAAGACGGCCAGCTTCTTTCACCGACCAGCACAGCTAGCAACAAATGCCCGAGATTAGCCGCATTGATACAGTCGCTCGTTGGTCTCAAGTGCTTCGGAAATGGCAGTATATGAGATTCGTGCAGAAGGCGTATGCTCGTATATAGGCCCTAGTTCAGAAGCCATGTAGAACCGTTTTTCACATTCATTATTCGAGAATAAACTGTGCCGAAGGAATATTGCTGACATGTCTGTGAGTATCGGAATCGAACATATTCTTATTAGAAATGCTTCTTTTTTCCTACAGCAACAAAAATATTTTCACCATTACAGACCCGCCATTGGATTCGAGTTGCCCGTCTTACCCCAAACTCAATGTCAGAAGCTCAGCACGATTTTTCTCTGTGGACAATTTGATGCAGACAAAGCAAATCCGCGGTAAATGAACACTGGTGGCATATGAGTGTACCACAAGTGATTGCGAGTTTTTTTTATTTTAACTCTATAGTGCTGCACACAAAAGCTTGCATAATACATTATGGATGTTTTCAATGAAATGAGTGTTATAAAGGAATCAAAATAAAAGATTATCGACTGAACACAGATTCACCAGACTTCAATGGTGGTGTGTAATGGGAAAGGCAATTCTGGTCCTAATTTTTCTCGCTCGTAGCGCTATTGGTTTGGTCTGCAGAAGGGGTGCCCGTCCTACCTACCCTGACCGTCTTACCCCACTTTCCTCTACCTACAATTTTGTGACCTAGGATGACCTGGCCTTGACCTGAAAAATTCGAAGCAAAGGTTCGGTACCCTCAGGGTATCTGAGGCATATATCAAGGAGTACGTAAATCCTCAGGCCTCAGGGTATCTCTGGCATATATCAAGGAGTGTGTAAACCAAAAATGAATGAGCCTGAGCGGACTTGTCAGCCGGCGCGGCGGTGAGCCTAAATTGTGAATGAGCAAAAATGCTGATAATTTTTACTTTGACCTGACCTGTTACGTCATCGGTTACCTCGAAGTCATGAAAATAGGTTTCGTTTGACAGTTTTCCAGGGCTATCAGAAGCCGTTTGAATTTTGAAGATCGGCCTAGTAGTTTCGGAGATTAGGAGGGGGGGGGGGGGCTCCGGGCTCTGGAGAGTCCCCCCCCCCCCAAGTCACTCGCGGGTCAGGTATGCCCATTGCCCCCGCATCGTTCATTGCCGTCTTTCTGGATCCGCCAGTAAGCTGCGGTTGAGATCGAATATCTCGACTGCTCGTGATCCTGGTAAATATGTTGCTAAAGATCAAGCTAAAGATGTTTGATGAAAGATCGCATTTTCTAAAATATCTCTATTTCGCCTATTTTACACCCAAAAGTCGCTAGCTTTCTTACATAATTTTTAAGCTGTTGGGGTGGGACTAAATGCTTACTTCGAAATCTAAGCTACGTTGCGGCATTGGCGGTTATGTGCGGCGTGTATGCCGCATGATTAGTAAGCGGCGACCACTAAATTAAAGACTCAAACGCTCCGACCGGTTCTCAATGAATAACACTGCATACCAAAAATGCCAACCGCTCTCGTCATAAGATATTCAGCTTTAAATAACTAGGTTATCTACATCATCATTTTCAACCAAATTAATACTTTCAACTTAACTCACTCATTCCTTCCTTTGTTGTCTCCAAACAGTCTTTCGATTGTCTGGAAATCGTATGCTAAATCCCGTACCTGTATGCGACTGGTGCATATAAAGGCCGATAAAAGAATTTGAATAGGCTCTGGCATGCGATTTCCTGGCTACCCAAAAAAGTCTGTTTCAGTCTTGCTATCAAAACATGACCTCGCCCGCACCGGGGGGGGGGGGGGGATTGATGCAACCCCCCTAAGGTTTTTCGCGAATAACTCGCTTAAAAAGCGGCTGATCGCGACGAAACTTTCAGTGCCCTCGCATTGATCAATTTAACACCCATCCTGAAAATTTCATGACCCTGACCCAAATGACCTTTGACCTGTGACCTACTTTTCGAGACCATGTTTGGCCGGAACCGCGATTCAGCGTATGTCGGCTCGCATTAGCAGCGCGTTTGCAGTCTTTTCGTGGTTTCAAGCGTTCAAACATGTGATATGATGTTGTCTTCATGCATTAGGGTGGGTGTCAAGGTCACCTGAAGGTCAGGTCAGGTCATTGACCTTTGGTGACCTCGGTTCACTTTTTCGAGTTTGACATGTTTCTAGGTCAGTTTTTTCGAGCTGAATTCGAATTAAGCAACCACATGAACGTTTACAAAGTAGTTTTGGTGCCTTCGTAACATGTTACGAGGCTGTCAGAGGCGGTTGACACCTACTACAAATACCTGGCAGGACCTCTACTGGTTGACCTGACCTGACCTAACCCGACCTGGCCTAAATGAATGAAGACATCATCTGTGATCAAAACTAGCATGATATTCGTGATCAGCACCCCGAAAAACCCCATAGCAGCCACACTACGACGTTCTAACAGGTCCCAATTTTCCCGCCTTTTGGGTCATTGACCTAACCTGGAAGGTCAATCGATGACCTAGGACCTTAAAATTGGGTATCATCGGCTTTCTCTCGTCACGGGCAACACGCTCGTTTTTTCCGCGAAGCTCTAGCTTGATCAGGAGCGAAACGGCAAGGGGTTATACCTTATACGTTCGCGGCTGAGTATTAATTTGGTTCAAAACAATGATGTAGATAAGTTAGTTATTTAAATCTAAATATCCTATGACGAGAGCGATGGACATTTTTGGTATGCAGTGTTATCCATTGAAAACAGGTCAAAGCTATTGAATTTTTAATTTAGTGGTCGCCGCTTACTAATCATGCGGCATACACGCCGCACATAACCGCCAATGCCGCAACGCAGCTTAGATTTCGAAGTAAGCATTTAGTCTCACCCAGCTGTTGTTATCAAGAAATTATTTTCTTTGAAAGCAAATAAATATTTTTGTGAATATCTTGTTTTTATAAGTGCTTTTTTGAAAATGGCTTTACAATATTTTATTTTGTGAAAATAAGAGTTTGTTGTTTCGTGAACGGCACCGTCGCAAACTTCCTTCTGTACGCTAACTTAGCGCGGTGCAGTACACGTTTCGTGTCGTAAGACTTAAAAGGTAAGTTTTTATCTTTTTTGGCATTCTGCATTGTGATTTAGTATAACCCTCAGTTTGGTCCATCTGATTGGGGCACAACATTCAAGTCCGTTTAGTCCAGAGCGTAAAATTGCACTGTGAAGCGTCGTTTGTCAGCAAAGTTTCGAGCTTGAAACAAGAAGTAAATCGACTCAGGCTGTCCAGTGTCGACATAGTGGCCCTTATTAGCAGAATATTATTACACTGGGTCTGGGGGTACTGCATGAAGCTACTAACACTTGGGTAAAAGTATACATTAAGTCCGAGTGACTGTTAAAAGATAAGTCCGAGTGACTGTTAAAAGATAAAGTTTTCATATTCTTACATTGTTTGACATCCTGAATCCAAAAATGATACTAATATGTCCTGGAAATAAAGGAAAAACAATCAAACCTGACCTAACCTTACCTATTTAGCTACAACCTACCAACCTACAAACCTACAACCTAACCTAACCTAACCTACAAAGCTACCAACCTAAAACCTACAACCTAACCTAACCTAAAACCTACATTTTTTGCTGTTACATCTTTGTATCAACAGCGTCACAATTATCCACTCGGACCTAATATATACTAATACCAACACTTGTAGGTGGTAGTTCAAATAAATTACTGACAGCCTGTGCCAGCACCCTCCGTGGCTGAGCAACAACTCTGGGTACTCTCTTAGCAGATGTCGCCTTTGCTGCCATGGGCCTGTTCCAGCAACTTCAGAAAGCTCCCGCCAAATAATTTCCAGCGCCTACAGTAGCTAGTCTGCAAAACCTGGCAGCCAGCTCGACGAGGTGTTTGGGGCAGCCGGAATCCTGCCCCAAATGGGGCAGCTAGCCTCCCGGGCAGTCATATTTCTGCCCCAAATGGGGCATCTAATTGGGGCAGGTTAGATTAGGCCCTAAATGTACTATATATAGCATAAAAACTACATATCAATATATCACCCGCGCAAATTTAAGTCGGTCGCGGTCGCGGTAATGAGACTCGACAATTTTTTAACGAAAGGATCTGATCATTGGTCAAGGTTATATTAAATAGAGCGGCTAGTGTAGTGTTCCGGTTAAAATGTGATGATGACGCAGTTGGGGTGCAAAACTGCCTCATGTTGCCATGGCAACGTCGAAACAATCGGCAGCGAGGGGCGCATTTCGTTTTTGCAACCAGAGAGAGGCGTTACTCGGACAATGCCCATCATTGAAAAACTGATATTACACCTCGTCTCGGCGATGATCAGCTAGTTGCTGGCTTAGTTTTAAGTGTGCAGAGTATGCTCGTCTCTTAATCTGTAGGTCGCGGGTTCGCAGCCAGTTTAGCACGCGTTCGTTTCTAAGTGGAAATGTGGATATCATTTGGCCGGACGGCAATCATCGTGAGGGCTATACAGCACATTTACGAGTGTTCGATTAGGTCAGGTTTGGTCTGGTTCGGTTTGGTTTGATTTGGTTTGGTGAGGCTAGAAAGGAGTATCTCCGGGTAGCGCCTTTCCTTGGTTGCTAATACGAAACACGGCGCGTAAAACATTCATAGCCCCGATGAAGGGAAAACTCGAATATGGTAGCAGTTACAAATGACAATTTCTGCGCTTCAGAGACGTTTGTGGCGCAGCTCACTTTTTCTCGCGCGTTTCAATAATACTCTGCTTCTTTATTATATTCCACCGGTAGCGTGCACCCCGCCCCGGTCCGCCCCGACTACAAACGGTCTGCCCCGGAATTACCGAACTCTGCCCCGATTTCTCAAAAGCTGCCCCGATATCTGCCCCCGCCCCACTGTGTCTGCCCCGACGAGATCTCGTCGAACCCTGCCACGTTTTGCAGACTGGTACAGTAGCCTGCAGAGAGTTGGGAGGTCCACATGTCCATGGAGGCTCTTGTCTACAATTATAGCGCTCATGTGACAATCATGAATGTAAACAAAATCTTTCTGACTTAAATTTAAACATACTCTGTGTTTCAACAGAGAACCATCATTCTTTTGGTATCTGTGGCACCAATCTCCAGAAATCTCCAGATTGCCTTCCAGCGCCTCCAGTGGAATCTCTGGTAGAGCCTCCAGTCAATAATTTCTATAATTCTTTACTCTTGAGGCGCTGGAACAGGCCCTATATCTACGTCTCGTGTGAGCTGCAATTGTCTTTTCACAGTTAAATATGTAACAAAACAAGCTAACCTGACCTAACCTCACTTGCAACTTACCAAACTAAAACCTACCTAATTAGATATGGCAGCTCGGGTGACGGCTGCTAAGAGAATAGGTACCCAACTGCACTGACAAGGACAAATGATATTCACACATTTATGACGGACATGATGTACTGCACTTATGACTGACATGATGCACCAATATCAATTTATGGCATGAGATAAACATTGTTTTTAAATGTAGATAAGGGTCATTAAGTTTCACCAAACTGATTAATGGAAATAAGAGCTTAAAAATACTCAACTGTAACCTCAATCCCAACTAATCCATGTGGTAGGTTTTAGGGATGTAGGTTGTTTTAGTCTATTAGTATTTAGTAGGTCAGATTAGGTCAGGCTGGGGCACAAAATGACCCCAGCAGTCGCACACCCGAAAGCTCCAATAAACAAACAATGGGTCAGGCTAGTCTGATTTTATCTACTTGGACTTCATCTTCACACATACTCCACCTGTCGCAGAGGCCAAGCTCAACCAAGCATTTATGCATCAAACTTCTGACACTGAATATAAGTGTTGGAAGTATTTTTCTTTTTTGGAGCAACAGCAAATTTGTTATATGTGCCGCAGTATCCCAGAAATTGATTGTCTTCCATTGTAGGCGAGTATGCTACCTCAGCAGATGGCTGCTTTCCTCAAGTATTCCACCATCAGACCCTCAGTTGACCGTTGCGTTCCGTTTCAGTGCGTAAGCATGCGTTACGTGGCTGCCTACCTGCTGGCCGCTCAGAGCGGCAAGGCTCCGTCCAAGGACGACATCAAGAAGATCCTGGGCTCGGTGGGCATCGAGTGCGAGGACAGCCGCGCCGACCTCGTCGTCAGCCAGATGGCCGGCAAGAAGGTCGATGACGTCATCGCCGCCGGTAAGAACAGGGCTCTGCAAGACTAGGCTGGTGTGTTCGTATGACTTGGCAAGTGCCGGTGTAGCCAGTTCCGTACTTGTACGAGCGGTAGCCGGTGATCAGGGGAGTCGCAATTTCGTAACATAGGTCTGTTGGGCTTGTGGAGATGTTTTGGTGAGAGGTGAGAACCTGGAACGAAGCCCGCCCCGTGTTCCTTTTCTAGTGACTCAGCTCGAGCGCCTGGAAGGCCGATAAATGATCAACTGAATCAAATTTCGGTATACGTGTCATTTATTTGCGTGTTGTGTAGTTGGCCCGATCGGCGTAATTTTTGAGTTATCGGTGTCCGTAAACGAATTGTCTTATTTGAGCAACAATCCATTATAATTTATTATGAACCGGTGTTTGATTAGTAAGTAACCAGCAATGTGGTGAGTGCTAACTGACCCCATACCGTACCGTCCGCCGCCCTTACTGACCCCTCGCCCCCGCCGCAGGTCTGACCAAGCTGGCCTCTGTGCCGTCCGGCGGCGCCGCGGCGCCGGCCGCCGCCGCCGCCGGTGGCGCCGCCCCGGCCGCTGCCAAGGAGGAGGAGAAGAAGAAGCCCGAGCCCGAGTCCGAGTCGGAGGACGACGACATGGGCTTCGGTCTGTTCGACTAGACGCACCGCGCTCCGCTGTCGCCGCGTGACACAATACACGGCTGATGGCTAAACGGTGTGTCTCTGTTGGGGGGGGGGGGGAGAGGGGCTACGGGAAGCTCGGTTGGGCCGAGAGGAGAGTCCGGAGAGGCTGATAGTGATTGGTCTGCTCTGCCGACTCAGAAAATGTGCTGAAAGGCACCGATTTCGAAAAAGCGGCGTTTTCGTAGAAATAACCCTGGAATGGGACTCGTATTCGAAATTCGAAAGGAATGAATGAAAGACATGGAAGACATAAAGTCTCCGTTGAAGAGACCGTGGGAGGGCGGCCGCGGCCTGATCGGTACCTATTGCTGACACCTATCTACGAATAATTGAACTAATGCTTCTGCGGTGGCTGGGCCTTCCTACAGCATTTGTATTTGTTCTGTTCTGTAGCGAGAGGTGTTTTCTATATCCACGAGGCGGGCTGAGAAGTATTTTTCTTGTATCACTTACCGGGTCCGGATGATGCGAACATCCGCATTTCACTACTGTCATTGCTGGCAAGGAACACGTTACATTAGCCCAGGCTCATTGATGAGCTAATGGATATTCGGTAGAGGAACGAAACATTCCAGCAGGGCTGGAGGGCGAAGAGAGGGAGAGTGAAGCTTAAATGAGTTCGTAAACCGTAATTAGCTAACAGCAATTGCCCTAGCATAACATGAAACAACAGTGCGGAAGTGGCCTCGTTTCGGCTGTGCCGTTTGAGTCAGGATGCTGCCGCGATGCCACCCGGAGTACCGATCTCCATTGGTGTCCTGCATCGACTTGTGTCCGTGGTGATAACATTTGAAAGAACTCCATTCTATCAAAAGTATTTATTAAATCCGATGCACATCTGCTTTCTCACAAGCTGCAGCGCGGGTCTGTGCCATGACGCTGCGCCCGTGTTCACCAATGACACCACACACCGCCGGGGACGCAGCCGCTCGACCCGGTCCTGACTGGGTTAGTTCTTCACCTCCTGGTCCGCCGTGCCGACCACCATGGCTCTGCTCTCTGGGTGGATGGTCCACCCTCGCACTCCGCCGGGCTCGGCGTCTGTCTCAGCTCACTCTCAGTACATTCCCGGCAGGAAATGTACGACAGTCGACATGTGAACTGTCACTTCGTATCGCCACTCGCATTCGGTCCTCACAGGAGACCAGTGGCGGCTCGGGAGGTCACCTCCCTCAGTGCGACCCATCCCACCCGTGCACTTAGTATTCCCGACGCTGTTCGCCGCTCGTATTGGTCACCGCGTGACCCACCTCAGTAGCCTACCGCACGGGTTACCACACTTATCCCTCTGCGACAGCCTCGAGTAGGAGTACTCAGTACAGTCCACATTCGCTCAGCTCAGAGATACAGTCAATTATGAGCCCACCTTCCACAGAACACAGCCGCCGTTTTTCGACGCCGGATGGCTCTGTCGGACGCCGATATCGACTGCAGAGGACAGGGGGCGCTGTGCTCGCCGTTCGTCCCTCCACTGAACGGAATGTCTTACCGCAACACACGACATAAATAAATAACTCACGACCGAACGACGCAAGTCTTCGTATCGAAACGCTCATAATGTACCACATCAACACTTGGTCATCGCACACGTATGGTTAATATTTTGGCAACTAAAACACCGTATTCTGGGTGTGTTTGAATTATAAGACCGCTGGCGCTGCTGCCCGTCAGTTAGCTGTGTCAGCGCAAGCAGAAAGCACCGACGTCACCACACACTCGTCTGGGGAAGGCGCGACTAGCAACTAATCACGATGGGTTTGCCTTTCTCGCGCTGAAGCAGCTCACTCGCCTTCCCGTATCGTCAGCAGTCTGCACCATCGTCACAGTGAATCACTGACTTGGATTCACAGGCTCGTGAGAGCTGCGCTAGCTAAAATCAGAGCAGGTATTCTGAGCCGCCTGTTTGGCATACGGCAGCGACTCGTCGCCTGTGAGGGAGGGGCGTCTGTCCCATATGACCCATCACACGCCAGGGCCCGACACGCCCCTGTCCTGTTCCCTCTCTTGTCCCTGGGACGGCGCACGGTGAGGTCACACCGCTCACGGCAGCGGCTCGGTCGGCGACCGCGGCTGGAAGAAGGTCGGCGCCGGGATCCGGGTCTTGGCCGGCCCGTCGCCCTCCTTACGCGGCGTGACCCGCGGTGAGACGGGCCCGCCGTCCTCTGAGGCCCCGGCGCCGAGCGGCGGCAGCTCCAGCTGCGGCCGGTACTGGCGCAGCAGCTCCTCCATGCGCTGCAGCACCTTGGCGTCGTCGTCCAGGTCGGGCGTGTCCATCAGCTTGTCGAGGATGCCTCCTTTGGGCGGCAGTCTGCCGGCGGAGCGGCGCCGCGGCCCCGGCGAGGCCGACGCGGTGCGGCCGGCCGCCACGGCCGCCGCCGGACCGGCCGGCTGCCGGCGGAACGTGTCGGCCGAGAGGGCGGGCCGGTCGCGCCGCTGGCCGCCCGCCCAGGTGCCGTGCGCGCCGCCGCGCGGCGTCCGGGCCTGGCTGGATCGGCTGGCGCGCACCGAGTGTCGCCCGGAGTCGGACGACATCCTCCGACCGGCCGGCTCCGGCGGCGCCAGCAGCTGCGGGCTCTGAGCGCCAGCCGACGGCTTGGCAGCTGTGCTGGAGTTGGGCCGCAGGTTCTTGAGGCCGCGCAGGGCCGAGGCGATGAGCGGGTGGCGCGTTTTGGGCGTCTTGGCGCCGGCGGCGGCGGGCGAGGTGCCGGCGCTGGCCGGTCGGCCGGCGGGGGTGGAGGAGGAGCGCCGGCCGCGCTGTTTGTCCCCGCTGGCCGGGGAGTTGAGCTCCACCACATAGTCGGAGGGAGAGGGTGTCCAGGCCGGCGGCCCTGGCAGGTGGAGAGATACAGTCAGCAGACGGCGGGGCAGGGTGCCGGGAACCAGCGCCATCTGAGAGGGGTTTCCACACTAGATGGCGCTGTGGGTACGGTAGCTCCCAGTAAATGCCTCACCGGACGATTAATTATTCATTCAGTAGACGTCGTCAAACGAGCTATGTAAACACGATAGTACAAAACAGCTGACCCAATGCACTCAACCCCTCCCCTTGTCCCCAAATGCGGAACTCTACCTCTGCCTCGTCGCGCCCGGCACCCACCTGGTTCTGTGGCGCCGGCGGCCGTCTTGCCCAGTCCCGGCGAGCGGTACCCCTCGTCGGAGAGCTCCGAGCCCGACTCTTCCTCCTCGTGAGCGCGGCACTCGCCCGGCTGCAGCGAGCGACGCTTGCCGCCCGGAGAGCGCGAGCGACCGACTCGCGGCGGGGGTGTCTCCAGCTCACCGCCGCCGCCGCCGCCGCCGCTGCAGAGAGGGGGGGGGGGGGCGGGGCACCGACAGAGGGTTAGAGGCGTCACTGCAGAAAGATGTGTGGAGTGACAAAATGGTGAAGAATGCACCTATTTGTACAAATGTTAAGTGTCTGCTCATTGAGAAAGCATGCCGCATGAACATGTTTGCCCCGGCTGGCATATGCTCGGACTGTTCGGCTTTGTTTTATAAATACGGTCCGGTCCGTCAACTGCACCGTTCCTTGTCGTTCCTCCAGGTGACTGGTCGTTCACTCACCGCTCGTATGTGACCCCGGAGAGTTTGCGGTCGCCGTCCACAGTCGGCGAATTCTTCATGTACAGCTTGGACGACGTGGTTTTGCGATGTTCTGCAAAAATGAGCACTATGTCAGCACCAAGTCATTATGGCATGGACGGTCAAGGAGGCTAAAGATGACAGTCAAAAATATCTGACGGTGAGGGAAACAAATTAGATACGTGACAAGTAATTATAAGTCCTCAGAGCTTCTCTTTTGTTTCCCGTTCCCATTACGCCATGCAGCATTTAACTGAGAATAAAAAGGACACCATAATAACGTTAGCCGTGCCCGTGCACACGTTCAATTACAAAAGTCTGGTAAATGTACATTGTACAATGTAGATACCTACTATACATATACCTAGGTATGATGCCGATCACCGAACTAGGTGACACACACACAGTGATTTAGAGATCGAGAATTCCGACACGTCTACACTACGGACACACAGACGTTACTTTCTTGCATATTGCGGGATAGTCTGCCTCCAGGCGTCTGTATTGCGGGAGAGTCAACCTTCAGGCATTTATAGGTATTGCGGGACAGTCTACCTTCAGGCGTTTATAGGTATTGCGGAACAGTCTAAAATCAGGCGTTTGCAGTTATTGCGGGATAGTCCTATATCAGGCCTTTGTCTGTATTGCGGGAAAGTCTAATATCAGGCGTCTGTATTGCGGGACAGTCTACCTTCAGGCGTTTATAGGTATTGCGGGACGGCAGTCTAAAATCAGTCTTAAAGGTATTGCGGGACAGCCTTATAGCGTGTGTATTGCGGTACAGTCTAGACTAGAATAGGGCGTTTTGTTAATGAATAATGAATATTTGCCGCTTTGATAATAGGCGACCCTTTGCTTCCGGAAGCTTTGTGTCGCCCTTTGACACATTTAAAGCACGCCTGAATGCGATTCCGTTAGAGTCCCAGACGCTAGTGCCGTGCGGCGGCGGACGTGAATTTGCTGCGGTTAGAGCAGGGTCCGACAGCCGGGTGGTCGCGGTCGGTGGACCATCTCTCCCGCCGTGACCGCTCGTGACCGGAGTCAAAACACCATCCAACGGACCGGATACGGTTCACCGGACCACTGTCCGCCCCCCCCCCTCCCCCCCCGACTGTCCTGTCCGCCGCCCTGCAGTCGAGTCGGGCCGGCCTTGAAGACATTCCCCGCTCCTCGGAGTGTTATCGTGTCGCGCGTGCCGCGCCGCCTCGCACGTCCACCGTGCACCAGCTGTGTGCACTGTGCACACTGTGCACAGACGGCTCGTGCGGGGCGTAACCCTCCAGTCGTGAGAAATCGCCGCGTCGCGCTCTCCACTCACCGTGCACAGACAGTGCACAGAGCTGTGCACCAGGCGTGCACGAGACAACGGCCGAGAGGACAGCTCAGGGGAGCGGGTGACCATAACGGGTCACAAGGTTATACATTGCGGACCGCGGTCGTCTGATTGACCTATTCTTTACGAAGGAGACGGCCGTCTCACTTTATAGAAGTGCTACTTTGAACGTGTAGAGCCTAATTTGGACCTCGGTGAATGTAATGTGCACGAGGCACGTGACACCATCCAGTCCCGTTTTGACATCAGCCATGTAAAGTGCGATTCTATGCACGTATGTAGAGATCTAAATTTAGTCCTTGCTATATGCATATCTTCACAATCAGGTTCCTCCGTTGGTTTCGCGGGTCGACCCTAGCTTGGTATGGTAATGTGGCCATCACGGACACATCACACTAATCAACGTCGCGGTCACTTCTGAGCCGCCGCTGTCACGCGCTAGTCTCTTATGTCAGCCCAACTGTCACAACTGACAACTGTCACGTGTCTAACATGTAACGAGTGTCATATGGCCACGCCCCTGCGTCGGGCCAAGTGTCACGCGTGTTACGCCCTTTGTGTCAGACTGAGTGTCACGGGTGTCACGTTTGTGCTGTCAGTCAACTTTTCACGGCTGTCACGTTTGGTGCAGCGATCTCCACCCTTGGTCGCTGCTGCAACTGTTTATGCCGACTATTTTTCCACAATCCCCAAGTAAAGCCCGGTGATCGGTCTCGAATCTAACGGACTGGGAACAGGACAGTCCTAGCTGGCTGGGGACGGGCCAGCACTGTCCGGCTGGGGACGGGCCAGCTCGGTCGGTCGGGTCACTCACCAGCCTTGCACCGGCAGGGGTCGTGTTTGTCCAAGTAGTGCTGTAGTGTGTCCCAGCCGCCACCGACTCGCACCATCACGTGGTTACGCAGCACCTGTGAGAGGAGTCAGAGACCGCTGAGTTAATCTGGTAAGACTACAAGGTATAATGTAATATGAGTGAACATAATGAAACACTGATGTTGATAGGTGATGAACGAAATAGCGTAAACATAAAACAGAAAACACATGGCAGCAGCGTGATAACACATTCGCGCAGGGGACTAGGGAACCACGACAGACGGCGGTGAGCTCCGCCGAACGGGCTGCCAACACGGGCGTAACGCCCTGGAGTGTGGCGCCGCTGCCGGTCAGGGGCTGCCAACACGGGCGTAACGCCCTGGAGTGTGGCGCCGCGGCCGGTCGGGGGCTGCCAACACGGGCGTAACGCCCTGGAGTGTGGCGCCGCGGCCGGTCGGGGGCTGCCAACACGGGCGTAACGCCCTGGAGTGTGGCGCCGCGGCCGGTCGGGGGCTGCCAACACGGGCGTAACGCCCTGGAGTGTGGCGCCGTGGCCGGTCAGGGGCTGCCAACACGGGCGTAACGCCCTGGAGTGTGGCGCCGCTGCCGACACGGGCGTAACGCCCTGGAGTGTGGCGCCGCGGCCGGTTGGGGGCTGCCAACACGGGCGTAACGCCCTGGAGTGTGGCGCCGCGGCCGGTCGGGGGCTGCCAACACGGGCGTAACGCCCTGGAGTGTGGCGCCGCGGCCGGTCGGGGGCTGCCAACACGGGCGTAACGCCCTGGAGTGTGGCGCCGCGGCCGGTCGGGCGTAACGCCCTGGAGTGTGGCGCCGCGGCCGGTCGGGGGCTGCCAACACGGGCGTAACGCCCTGGAGTGTGGCGCCGCGGCCGGTCGGGCGCCGGTGAGCGCCTTTGGACCAAGCAGGGTCCCAACTGAAGCCGGCGTGGCGTACCGCCGCCGTGCAGCCAGCCACTCGTGAAGCCGCCGGGGGCGCTAGCCGAGGGCGACGCCCTCCGTGCTGGTCGCCCTCCTCACGGCTGCGGACGTCCTCCCGTCCAGCGCGCCCCGAGGCACACAAAGCGCCGCTGTACAAAGTCTCCGGGATTGTCCGCGCCCGCCCGCTGCAGCTCGTGAGAGGCGAGCGCTCAGGAAGTGAGGACATTGCAGTCGGTTCCGGCAGCACCACGGCACACGCCGCCAGTCCATGGCACGTGACATGACATGGCTTTCTCCGCACGCGCTCCCACTGTTGCATAAGGTCGTCACAAAAGAAGTGACGGCGCGCGGCGTGCCCTGACTGGAGCTGCTGGGCTGTCGGCGCCGGGGTGCGGCGAGCCGGGCGACGGCGGAGGGGTGGGGGGTGACACCTCGCCTCTGACGGACAATAGAACGGCGCGGTGCGGGCAGCAGGTGACTCCTTGCGACAGCACGAGCCACCGGCAGAGTGCGGTAAATGTTTCACGGGCCGTTAAAAGGTGTTAATGGCGCAATGATGGTTGGATCAAGGCATAAAAACGGGATAGGAGGCTGTTACTGGCAAGGTTATCAAACTTTTAGTGGTATTTCACAAACAAAACAAGCTTCATGACTATACTGAAAGCCGATGTATCAAATGTATTGCATACTGTTGATACCCACTCAAGTACCCTTTTCGGCGAAAACAGAAGTAGGCGCGAGTTGCGCTCGCCTCTGCTCAAGGCCCATCAGCGGCCTTGGGCAGCCGTCATGAAGCATGCAATCCTAGTGCGAGGACCGGGCCCGCGCAGCCCGCGCCGGTACACGCTATTCAATTAACGGAACACGGGGTGGATGACGTCACGAGCGTGCAGTAACCTATTAACCTCGGCAGGCGGCGTGTTAGTCGGAACACGGGACGGGTCGGTCGACTCACGGCTGTCACCGGTACAGGGTCAGCACGCGACACCCGAGAATCCCTCCTTCCATTTCCTTTTCCCAGTTCCTTTTCCTTTCATCTCCCCTCCCTCTCCTACTCTATAGAGTAGGAGTCACTCTATAGAGTACTCTACAGAGTATGCAGGTTCCTGTCAACTCTCTACTCTATGCAGGTTCCTCCTGTTTGGGCTCCTGTCAACTCTCTTGCTCTCCGTCTCTCCTTCCCTCTCGGTCAAGACCCGAGCCTTGGAGCTCTCTCATGACTGCGTTCCCCCTCCCCCTCCCTCCGTCCCTCTCCCCTCGGCTGCCTGTCGCCGGTGACAGCTCGTGAGTGAGGGAGCGGGGCCGCACGTGCCGCACAATGGCGGGGTCAGCCGGGTCACGGCCCGGTCCCCGGGGTCACGGGGTCAGCTCCAGTCTGTATGGGACCGGGGGACCCGGCCGGTCCACGGTCGGCCGGTCAGGGTCAGGGGAGGGGAGCCGGAACTTGGCAAAGGCTCGGTTTAGACGGGGCCTGATTGACCTGTGCTGATCTCAGGGACTGTTCTGATCTTTTGACTGACGTCAGGCCGATCTCTGCACGAAAAATAGGGGAGACTGGATCTTGACTAGACTCATATCTACAGCCAGGATTTCAAATAATATCAGGTCATGAGCCAAGGCAGAGAAGGGCAATGCAAAGCAACTTTGGGGAAGTTTCGATAAAGGGAATGGGAAATAAATTTCGACGGTGCACCAGCAGACGCCATGCACGTTGTTTATGTATACCCAAAAAGAGGCTGAAGAGAGTCGGTCACAAAAACTACAATGAGGCACCTCTGTAACCGCAATGCTCTACTGGCTCCGGTAGCAATGTAACAGCCCGGCGCCGATTATCCGAGCTACGGAAGGGGCCATTATCTGATCATCACACCAGCACTGAGCTGAGATAGGAACACCTAGCTCGGAACACAACCAGTGGCACCCAGATCATGACACGCCAGCGCGGGCGCACAAATTGATACGAGCGGCGGCGAAATTTAATGTGACCACTTCCCGGTCCCAAACGAGTGAAAGGGGTTAAACCTCACAGCACCCTGATGCAACTTTTGGTGATTCTGGCGTTACGCAAAAGCGTCACATGGTTATGTGATCTACCAAGGGTCACGGGTTGCAGGTTGTGAGCTGCGTATCACGGGTCGCAAGTCATAGGCCACGGGTAGCAAATCACGTATCACAAGCACATATCACGGGTCAAGTTTCCCGGCCCGCGGGTCAAAGGTCACGGTCATGGAACTCACCCTGACGAAGATGGTGGTCTTGGTGTCTCCGATGCGGTAGCGGCCCTCCGACACTCTGATCATGGGGAACTGGCTGGGACACGTGCACCGCTCGAGCAGGTCACGCACCTGTAACATGCAGAGAGGGAGGTCAGAGGTTGACACGCACCTCACGCAGTCGGTCAGGTCAGCAGGTCGCAGCCTCCGCCGAGAGATGACTGGAGAGTCGCGTGACAAAGCGGACACGAAATGTGTGTGCGTGTGTGGGGGATCAAGGCCAGCCGGTCAGTGGGAGGGTCATGTGGGCCAGACTGCAGAAATGGGTTGGGTTGGATTGGGGGAGATATCAGTCTGAAGAGGGAAAGGTCAAACTGTGAAGAGAGGAAGGTGGCAGAATATTAAAAAGAAAGGGATAAATGGAGGGAAGGGTTCGACAGTGGAGGATAAATGGGAGATAAATACTCTTGAAGTAGAACTGGGATGGTCAATGGAGAAAAGGAACTGACTGTAGGTATACCGAAGATAAATTGGTAGGACGATATACGCTCGCATAGAAGGGGCTTGCGAGACTAAGGGTGCAGGTGTGTCATTCAGGTGGCTAATTCGGAAGTATACGACCGGCCTGAGGACATTTCAGCCAGCAAACAATAGCGGCGACCCTCAGGGTCTCGGCTAAGCTAACCGTAATGATAGCACGTAATGACCCACATTCTGGGATATGATAAATGACTGGTGTCATAATGTGAGCGTTCTTACCAGCAGGCTATGGAATGTGTTGACAAAAACAGCAGGCGCTTACAGCTGAGGCGAACAGCCGAAACTAATGGCGGACGGACGTTCGGTGATGCCGAGGCTGGAAAAACAGCCTGCTGCCGCGTTACCTAAGACGTGCGTTGATTGACTGTGGTTTAGGGCTGACCTCAATGCGTGCCTCTCTCCTTCACCTTGCCAGGAGCCGGACACAGAGGCGCCTGCCGTGCTGGGGTGGCTCTCGGTCAGTCTGGCCTGTCGGGAAGGTCCTGAATTTGCCTTTTTAGAGGGTGAGGAACATAAGCTTCCCCTTGTTTTGTATCGTACATCGGCTCTGAGATGGTAAGCCGGTCGCTATAAACGGCCCCTCCAAACTCGTTGGTCCAGTGCCAGTGTTGTGTAACGCTAACAGTTTCTTCTGCGCCCGGACGCCTTTTGTTTTACCCCGACTTTCGTCCAGAAGCATTGTTCTGACCGCGATGCGCTGTTGTCAGATTACTTTATCACGGTAGCCAGTTCATCAATTTGAAACCTGCAGAGTCTGTTACTAATTGCTGAACCGAGCAAATGTGTACTTAAAGGAGTGAGCAAGCCTCTCTAGGCAGATGGTAATTTGTAATCGCACTTTTATGTTGTATTACCCTGTGTACGAATAGACGTTTGGGATGCACGTGAAATAAGTTCATTCGGTGTCTGTCTGTGAGTTTGAAATAACCTTATAATCTGGATTGTCAGCACAGTCATATTTATTCTACCTGACCTTTGGTAGGAAATGAAATGACCGTCGACCGTATTAAGTACCTATCATGCATACGCATATGCTCACCCTTGAGCGATTTCATTCAGCGCTGCTGATAACATGATAAAATACCTATCCCCGATCGATGTAAAATGCAACCAGTGAACGTTTCCATAAGTTGTTGCTACCCTGTATAATGTGTTGTGTGAACCTATATCTGGAAGTGAAGTTACATGCAGCTTGGAGCACCACGGACTTTGGGGGAATCAGCTGATGAACACGACAGCGGGACCCCCGAACAGCCGCAGGCGGCTCGGTAAGGAGTGTCACACACCTCCGGCGGAGGGTGCGTGCTGGCGACACTCTGCCATCGGACTGGCCGGGGTCTCTGATAGGATCAATCGGTGAACACACCGGGCCCGATATGGTCGCCGATGGACCGAAGCGCCGACACCGCCGGCTGACCAGTCTCCGGGCCGATGGGCAGGCCATTTGTGGTCGATGGGACCGGTCTCACCAACACACAGCAGGTGCAGACATGGATCTGGTGTTTTTAGGAGTGCAATGACGTCGAAGCGATCATGTTGCCATGAGCTTGAACTAGGTTCCATGGGTCATATGACACTTGCAATCGTTTGTAATAACACTAGCCTCAACTTTGGATGCTTTCGTTCAGGAAGTACGCCTCGACCTTCAGCATGTGACCCATGGTGGCTTCCACACCCCTGCCATGCCTTAGTGAGCCCCAGAGCCCCGAACCTCTACGAAGGATCCCGTCCGGCAGGCCCACTTCCTGCGTCACCATGAGCGGGGCCGACCAGCGCCATAAAAGGCCGCGCGGCGGTCCGTCCGGGCTGACCACTGGCCATGAGCCGCCCGTCGCCCGTCGGACCGTCCTGCGGCGCGCATACTGAGCACCAGAGCCGGCCGGCTGGTCGGTCGTCCGCTCATCCTATCTCTGCCGGCGGAGGGCTGGGCAGGCTGGCCTTGACTCGGCCGCTCGTCAGTGTGTCAAGAGCAGAGCGAGCGCGTACGTGCTACGCCGCCGGTCATGGCGCTAGGAGATCGGCGCTGAGGCCGCGCGGAACAAACGCAGCTCTCCGCTCAGGCTCAGGTCTCGGACTGGGTGTGCCGGCGGTGTGGGGCTGGCTGGGTGTGTGTTCTAGGATAGAGAGAGAGAGAGAGAGAGAGAGAGAGAGAGAGAGAGAGAGAGAGAGAGAGAGAGAGAGAGAGAGGAGAGAGAGAGAGAGAGAGAGAGAGAGAGAGAGAGAGAGAGAGAGAGAGAGAGAGAGGGAGGGAGGGAGGGAGGGAGGGAGGGAGGGAGGATGGTCATGGTATTACGTAATCGACCTTGCATACCTCCTCCTGATAAAGCTCCCAGCTGACATCGGCATGAATGTATTAGCCTACTTTTGTCTGTAATGAACACGTGGTAACAATCAACATAACTCCATTAGTGAGTCATGCTGAACAGCTGAGCGCCATTCGAGTGCTGAAGTGTTCAGTTTACAGCCAATCCAATCCAAGCGTCACTTCCCTGTGACAATGGACGGGTCGTCCGACCAATCACGAACGGGTTAGCGGCGGCTGATGACGGTTATCAAGCAGCCAATCAGCCGCGGCAGAGGTCGCGCTCCTACCGGTGCCGCTTTGTGAAGACTCTGTGAGGACTCACGCAGCGAATCAGCCCATCCACGGAGCCGGAACGGAGCTGGTTGCGACTACCTGTCGACGTTCCCAGTTCGTGTGGTGATGACCTTTTAGCGTCATCACAACCCGCAGAAATGAGAGAAGCCTCACCCCCGTAGAGCGCTGGCTCGTGTGTCACTCCGCCATCCGCGTCACGCCAGTACCGTGACGTGACGCGTTACGGCGCCGTGACGGGCGTCCCTGCCGCGTCACGGAGTGGCACCGCCGTCTCCTCGGTCGCCCAAAACCGCAGGTGGGCGCTGATGCTCCCACTTCACGCGTCAGGGACGCTGTCCTTCCGAAATCCTCACCTTACTTCACACTGAAGCTTCGGTGTGACCTCTCAGACCCATCCCAGACTCGTTCTAACCCGTTCCTTTGTTACTGTTTGTATGAAAAAGCTCGCCGAGTGAGGCACGAACCTCGCGGAAGTCTTGGACACGCTCGGGGGCTCTGCAGGGCGCGCCGGTTTTATATAAATACATCCGGCGCGGGCCGCTATACCGTGCCAAGTGGGGAGGAGGAAGGGAGGGAGGAGAGCAGCTATCCGTGACCGGGTAACCGCGAATGGTCGTGACCGGGACCAGACTTACGTTTCCGTGAATCCTGGATGTGATTCCGCCGTGAACTCGCTATGGAAATGCTGTGCATTCATCGCGACTCCGTTGTGGATTTGTTGGGGATCCTTTTGTTACCGTCCGCTCCCCGAGGGTTATTCCCGAACTTGGCGTAACCTGAGGTGCGCCGCTGAAGTGTTCCCTGCCAGTCTCTGGGCTCGTTGCAGAGGGGAGTCGGGTTTATCACACTCAATTGCCGCTGAAGCAATAAGTCACGGACGGGGACTTCTGTGAAACCGGGCGCCGAGTTCACGCCTGCCCCGGTGCTCACTGAGAGACTTTCGCTACCTGTTACCACACGAGGTGCTGCAGCTTTTCCGTTCACATTCTGGTAGCTTGTTGAGCCGCTAGAAGCGATACGCAGACCTGTAGTCAGGCATCTATCCTTATTTAGTTTGTAGGAAGTCCTAATTGCCCCGTTTCCGGTTGATGCTATATTTTGTGTAAACAACTGACGGTACAAAAATATCGTATCGGACAGCGTCCGGTCGTCTAGCCTCTCTAGCCCCACCTCGCTGTTTCTATGCTGGATACATGTAACCTGCTAATCTAAGCCACTACCACGGTTATCTGCAAACCTCAGCCGTTCTCCAGTCGCACTATGGAACACGTGTCTCGCCTCCTCAGACACGCTAACACAGCCAACTCTCCCAGCAGCCCTCAAAGGACAAGGATCTTCACCAGCGGGTCTCACACCCCCGCCGGTGTCTGGCCCTCAGTTACAGCCCGACGAGCCGGGGTCGGTCGAGCTGCCACAAAGGACCGGACGTCGGCCGTAGCTTACGGCGCTCATAATGAGCCTAATAAGGCACCTCGTTAGCCGCAGGCGGATACAGTGCGTCATTGAAGTAACGGAGACGGCGATTGCAGGACGGCGGGCGGTACTGCAGTGTGGTGCGGGATAGTGCAGTTGCAGGATATGCATATTGCATATGCTTCTGGAGGACCCTTCCACTGTGTGGTGTCCTTGATATAACTGATACCACATGTATATGAGGTAAAACGGTTCTGTAGTATTTGAACTCTTTCATGTAAGATTCGATC
The DNA here is from genome assembly GCF_019059575.1 of Amphibalanus amphitrite. Lineage (NCBI taxonomy): Eukaryota > Metazoa > Arthropoda > Thecostraca > Balanomorpha > Balanidae > Amphibalanus > Amphibalanus amphitrite. The sequence goes on along the minus strand of NW_024882591.1, from coordinate 163,304 downwards.
GAAAGCAAATATATGTTTTCAACTTTCGTCAAAAAGTATGTGTTGCATTGGTTATGAAGAAGTTACTGCGCTCACTTCAGAAAGTTAAATGCTGCAAAAAGCCCATCAAAAGTTACTTTAGTCTCCAGCTTTCCTACTTCTTCCCCCATTTAGTCCATACCACGGCGTGTCGCGGCCCACGGCTGGCGTGTGCCGCTCTGTCCCAACCGGCAGCCGGCGGTGGCTGATCCGTCCCGCGGCCGGCAGCCGGCGGTGGCTGGTCTGTCACGCGGCCGGCAGCCGGCGGTGGCTGGTCTGTCATGCGGCCGGCAGCCGGCGGTGGCTGGTCTGTCACGCGGCCGACACGCACCCCGGCCGTGCCCCGTCGGAGACGGCTCAGGCCGACAGCCCGTGACGGCTGCAAGGCCGGCGGTGGTCGCCGCCCGGCCGGCACCGGGTCCATTGTCCGGCCGTGCTGACCGGGGGCCGGCCGAGGTCACGGTCCGCACCCCGGGGTCGGTCACGGCGCCGGCCGCGGTCACGAAACTGCCCCGCCCGAGCGCACGGACCCGCCCGGTACGGCCCCGCCTGCCCGTTCCCTCTGCAGACTGCGCAGGCCCAGACTGACCCGACCCCGTCCGAGGCGTCACGTATGGAGCACAGAGGAACGGGACGGCCCCGCCCGTCAGGGTGTGAGGATCAGAGGGGAGTCCGCCGGCCCAACTCGGTCAGATCGGTATCACTGAGCCAAGGGCAGATGCCGGAGAGATCCGAGAAATGACAGCCGGGCGAGGTTAATTGAAAATAATCAGGATCGATGTGATGTTATGTGCTGATATGGACTTATGTTAAACACATTCGCTAGCGTTATTAGTCCGTGGTGGCTCAGATGCGTGCCGTCAAAGAATAGCAGAAAACAATTTTAGTGTGCGTCAGTGAATAGGCGGCGTAACCGTGTTATCTCTGTCTCTGATAAGTTCCCACCATTTTGCCGCCGGGCTATGCTATGTGGCGTGAGGCTATCATGTTTGTGGTCAGCTGTGGTCAGCGTATTCCCATAGTAACTCACGGTTCAGTCCAGACATGAAAATGAGTTCCGTAGAGGTATCTGCAGCGACCAACGTTGTTCATTGGATGTGGATTTGTTGCTTGGTGACAAACTCGCACTCATATTAACTTCATAGGATTTCATCATGAGCCGATGACAAACTCTCTTATTAGGTTGAAGTGTAATCGAGTAAATGAATTGATAGATAAGTTCATATGAAGCATGCCCTGAAGGTGGTTTTCGGGCCAAACACCAGAGTATCGGTAAACATATCGCTATTGTATTTCACGACGGGCTACAGCCATTACACAGAGACTTCATTGCAACACAGCACCCTAACTAGTCGCCTCTCGCGCCGGTCAAGATCCATAACAACATCCATTCGAATGCCTCCCGCTCACAATCATCACTACATCTAGTCCACAAGTCTTTAATTAACACTTCTCTGACAATCGAATCACTTTCATTAACGATCGCTTCATCAGACGACAGGCTCTTATTCATGTAAATCAGGCGTAAATACAGTCGCTCTGTCAGATAATCACTCAGCGCTCTCTCGGCGTCCGTCCTGGCGCCGCCGGTCGGGGCGCCGGGCCATAATCAATCTCCTCAATTAGTGGACCACGACCGGGCGAGTGGTCGACCGGTAAGGAAGTGTGCCGCCCACGCAGGCGGCACCTGTCATGGAAATCGCGGCGGGCGATATGGGCCTATAGAAGGCGGAGCGCTGTTAGTATCAGAGGTATGGCGCCGCTCCAGACCAGCGCCGGGAGGGTGGGTGACCCCGCTGATCGCCCCGCCGCGGTCACCGGCCCGGCGGACGTCCGCGGCGCCTGCTCTCCGTCCTCTACCCCTGGAGCGGAGGGGGCTACCACTCCGCTCTCTCCTCTCTCTCCCTCTCCTCCTTCCGCTCCGTCTGTTACCTGCAGTGCAGGCTCGAGTATCGCGAACGCGTGGCTGAGCTCGTTCTGTGCCTCCGACCCCCGGCTGGCCTCTGGAGGCAGACTCGCCAGCAGCAGCGGGTTACGCATGTCAATGTCTGCCGCGCTGATGTTCCCCGACAGCTTCTCCTCCCTCTGTAGGTCTCCGATCACACGCTGGATAAACTCGCGGTCCACGCTGCCTCGGATTCGCGTGGCACCAGGCCGGGAGAGAGGTGCCTCTTCGTGACTCGAGCTGTTGGAGGCCGTCTGCGGCGGCGCGTCGCGCGTCACCCGGTGGTAGCGGAAGCTGGACTCGAAGAGGAAGGCGTAGTCGTAGCGCGCGTCGTGCAGTGGCGTGCCGTCCTCGCCAAAGTCGACACACTTGCCGCTAAGACAGTAGGCGGTTCGGCCGGCCTCGCCGCGGGAGCAGTCCAGTCCCGAGGGGAACCAGCCGTCGCGGCCCTTGACGCGGTAGAAGCGCAGCGCCGCGTCCCGGTCCTGGCAGGTGACCGTGCACGGCCGGTCCGGGTCCTCGGCGGAGGGGTCCAGCTGCAGGCCGACCCCGGAGAGCTGCGCCAGGCTCAGCTGCTCCTTGTAGCGCCGGCACACCGCCGAGGCGAACTCGAAAGGTGTGTGGAGGGAGCGGCAGTCGGTGCCGTCCAGACGTGGCGTGCAGTGGCGTACTGAGCGCGCCAGGCCGCCGCACGGCTGCCGGTCACAGGAGCGCTGCACCAGCTCCAGACCCTGCGCCGGCGCGGTGCACTGGAACCGACAGCGCGAGTAGGACCTCCACGGCGACCAGCGGCCCTCGGAGCGGGCCGGCGGCGCGGGCGGCGCGCGGGGCACCTCCGGCACCGCCAGCTGCCGCAGCTGCTGCCGGCCGCAGCCAGCCGAGCCGGTCAGGAACAGCGAGTCCACCCCGCAGTCGAACCGCTGACACGTGCCGTCCACGCAGAAGTGGCGGTGCTCGCGGTCGGCTCCGCGCAGCTGACACCGCACCCCGTCTGGGAAGGCCTGCCGGTGACGCTGCAGGCCGCCGCCGCGCCTCTCACACCAGATGGCACACGCCTGGCGCGCGCTGCTGGCCGTGCGCGCCGTGCCGCGGCCCGTCAGAATGTCGTCCTGACGCGCCGCCTTGCCGCAGATGTCCTGCGCGTACTCGTCGACCGTCTTGTGGCTGACGCGCCGACAGAGTGCCTCGTCTGGGCACAGCTCGAACTGACGCGCTCCGCCGGGACAGGCGGCGCCCGAGCCGCGGGGGTACGGGCTGTCACAGCGACGGGAGCGTTTCCTCAGCCCCACACTCCCTCCGGTCAGACAGGAGCTGGCGCAGCTGGAGAACTCTCCCCAGGCGCTCCAGCTGCCGTCCACATCTGCCGTCTGCGGGAGTCGCGGCGCGCACCGGCCCCGCCGGCACCAGCTGTCGTAGCCGCAGGCGGTGCCCTCCAGCGCCGGGTGGCTGGTCCAGCGGTGGTGGTCGTGCTTGCAGTGCAGGTTGGCGCACACCTCCCCCAGCGGCTGGCGGCGCGCACGGTGACTCTCCGGACCGTACTTGAGCCGGCACTGCTCGTCGGCACCGATCTTCTCGCCCGGAAGGGAGTTGAGCTGCTGAGAGCGCTTGGTCGCACCGCCGCCAGCGTCCAGAAGACACTGCGCCTGGCGCGTCTCTGCAAATCTGTTCAGGTACTCTCGACTGCACGCGGACCAGGTGTTCGTTCCCGATCCGAGCGTCGGGGACATTATGTGGCCCTGTTCAGAACACTCGTTCCCCTGACCGTCATGATGCATACCGAGACTGTGGCCGATCTCGTGGGCCACGATGTAGACCGACTCGAAGTCCTTGCCCTCGTTGACGGTGCAGCTGCTGGCGGCGGTGCACATGCCTCCGACGGGCGCAAATCCGACCACCTGCCGGTTGACCTCCCGACTGGCCTTGTCGGCAGTGAAGAGATCCTCACCGGTGAGAAGCACGGCGTGGTCCCAGTGCAGCGGGTCCGCGTCCGACGCAGGGTTCTCGCGCTGCTGCCACCGACAGAAACTGGTGAGGAAGGCGTTGATGTCACGCTCCTGCTGGAACTCCTGTGGCGACGTCTCCAGCAGCTCGAGCCGCTTCAGCACGAAGCGGACGCTGCGGCCCAGCGAAGGGTCGTCGTAGAGCAGCTCCATGGCGTTCACCATGGTCATCACGTAGCGGGTGATCTCGTCGTCGGTGTGCTCGCCGTAGAGGTCCCGCATGACACGCTGGAGCGCCAGGTCGACGAACACGGCCAGCTCGACCGTCAACTGCGGCCGACGACCGGCGCGCCGCCGCCACCGCCGCCGGCCGGACGATGATGACGAGGTAGGTGCTGCTGACGATTGATGCACGCCGCAGTGAGGTGTCGTCGCGCGGCGCAGTGTCTGCGGACCGATCATGGCGGGGTCCGCCGCGCGCGCGTGTCGCGACTCCACCGGAGCAGCCTCCAGCACCAGATCCTCACCTCCGAGCCTCATGGCGCCGGTGAGATGCCGGCAGAGATCGAGGGCCGCCCAGCCGGGCTCAGCCAGGTCAGATCTGGTCACCTCACCGCGGTACAGACAGCCGTGCGCCGCCGAGCCGTCGTCCAGAGCGGAGACAGAGCTGGAGTTGGCGCCGCGCCTCAGCACCAGGAAGGCTGGGTCCAGCACACTGGGGGCGCGTCGGAGGGTCAGCCGGTGCCGCAGCCCGCCGGCGGTGAACGTCAGGTTCAGAGTGTCGGGCAGAGGTCCGCCGGTACGCAGAGGAAGACTCGAATCCAGCTGGAGGCGGGCGTAGAACGGCGCCGTTCGAGCGGAGCCGTATACCGAGTCGGAGTCAGAGTCATCGCTTGAACGGGTCTGGTTGAAGTTGGTGCTGAGGACGTTCTGAAGACTGTCACTTCCTTGCCGGGTTTTGGCGGTGATATCTGATGAAAATGCTGTTGATGTGGGCTGGTAGGCAGAGCTTTGGTCCCGCTGCCCGTGTAGGAAGTCTTCATCTCTCCCGATTACAGGCAGAGGCCGCGTTCGTCCAGTATCTGCGCGGCGCTGGCTCTTGACAAACACACCCCAGCCGCCTCCGACGGCCTGTTCGCCCCTCCATCGGCTCCTGACGGCCACTCCCCAAGAGCGGGGCGTCTCCAGAGTCCCACCGGCCGCCGAGTCCGCAGCAGCCGCCCGCAGACAGGTCACACAGCAGAGCAGCGCGAGCCAGCGCATGACTGCCCTGTCCCATAGCCCGGGGGCAGCCGCCGTGGAGAGCCGGGTGGTGCCGCCGGCGCTGCTGTCTGGCGCACGGTCGCGACGGGACTGCCGCCGGCGCGCCGCCACTGCCGCCGCCGCGCCGAGTCGAGCCGCCGGACCGAGACACCGCCGAGCGGGACGACAACTGGTGCGGAAGAGTGGTCACACGCGCCGAGCTGCGGACGGCGACCCGGGCACCTGCCGCCGCTCAGCGCCCCAGCGGACAGGTGCCGGCAACGGCCTGCCGCTGACCTGTGAGTGAACTGACGGCGCTGACCTGCGGACGAGCTGACGGTGACAGGACAGTGACCTGTTGCTGACCTGCCGCTGACCTGTGGGTGAGTTGACGGCAACGGCCTGCCGCTGACCTGTGGGTGAGCTGGCGGTGACGAGACAGTGACCTGTTGCTCACTTTTCGGTGACTTGTCGGTGACCTTTTGGTGAACTGACGATACGGTGACCTGACGCTCTATTGACGCTTCAAGAAATGATGGCTTTCCGCTGGCGTATCACCGAATCGTTGGCGAGTTTTCCTGTTTACTCAAGTGACCTGCACTGGAAACTTTGGTGACGCCGACTTGCTGTTGACTTATCCGCTCATCTTGACCTGTCAGTGACCGCTGCTGACACCAGATCCTCTTACAGAGAATGAACAGCAGTGAATGGAGAGCTCGGCCTGCAGCACGTGGGCGGATGCTCCAGTTCGTGACCGGACAACTTGGGCGAGAACCAAGCGGCTAGAGAGGGTGAAAGGATGACCTATGGTGGGTGTGACTTGGCGAACTGTTCACTGTTCGAGGCAATCAGTGGTGCATTGCAATGCAACCTCCAAACCGACTTCAGATTTCTTTGCAGAATTTATCACTGTCTTGACCCTGTTTCTAGATGGTCCTTCGCACCATTGCTGCCGGTCAATAGGCGATCCAGTTGATTCGGTCTTGCCACGGGCTTTTCCTTCTCTGCTCACTGACTTCAAGTCCAGTTTTCCTCCTATCAGCCACTGCTGCGGAGACGAGCCCGGAGCGCCGGCGGGGGTGTGCGGGGCGCGGCGCCGCGGCAGACTGCCGCGCTGTCTTATGGTCCGCGGAGTAGGGCACAGAAGCCGGTGGTGGGCTGTACCGTTATCAACTCCCCTGTCCCTGCAGCGTCGGACGGAGGCAGCGCCCTTCACAGGGGATCAGCCGGCCGGGAGACGGGAGAGCGGCGGACAACACCGGTAACACCAGCCGACACACGCGGGAGCCGGAACGCTGGGACACAGGAGCCGGAGCACTGGAACACTGGAACACTGGAACACACGACACGCCGACACGGCGCGGTCGGCGGGGCGCGCGGGCCGAGTGCCGCGGGCACTGCGGCCGCCACCCTCACCACCCGTTAGACGGGCCTGTGACGTCACACTACTTGCAGCGGGCAGGGCGCGATGACAGACGTCGTGATAGAGGGCTACCGTCGGTCGGCAGTGTCGCCGGAGGTGGCACACGCTGCACGACTGCAATTGGGAGCTGTGGAGGCCGGAAGATGGCGACAATATGAAACGGTTTTCCTCTCAGCTAGTTTACAAAGGTCGTAATTGAATCGAGGCTCTCTGGCATATCAAAATGTGTGTTAAAGAAGCCCAATTACTTCTTACAATTACTTCTTACTTTTGACTTCCTTTTGTTCGTCAAGGGTCATCCAGGACAGCATCATTCGCCTTCGTGCTGATTTTATTTCAAGGGAAGAGCAAAAAGCCGCTTATGGTATAAAAAGGTTAATGAGCTTCTTGACCGTTAACTCCATAAAAGGCGGAGACTTGATGAAGGTCGGGTAGTGCGAAGAAAGCCAATTAACCTTCCATCAGTGGTCGTTCACGGCGCTTGGCTCGGGACCTGTCATCAAGTTCTCTCTCATATTCTCTCAGTCTTTTACGGCTCCTCACAGTCCCCTGTCCCTCGTAGCCTCTTCACAGTCTCACAGTTTCTCCTCAGTCCTTCACAGTCTTCCCTCTCTTTCTTTCTCTCCCCCTCTCCCTCTCTCCTCTCTCTCTCTCTTTCTCTCTCTCTCTCTCTCTCTCTCTCTCTCTCTCTCTCTCTCTCTCTCTCTCTCTCTCTCTCTCTCTCTCTCTCTCTCTCTCTCTCTCTCTCTCTCCGCTCCTGACAGCCTCTGTCATCCCCGTTGCTCGGCCTCAGCCAGGCGTGCTCACTGGTCACGGAATCAGGTCGGTAAACGCGTGTCCAGCCACGCCAAACGACACGCAACAAGACAACAACAACCCGTCCAGGTAATGACACAGACCGATCCTTTCAGTTTGGGCCAGGACTCTTTATTCATTGAGACAGAGGCGGCCTGGCGCGTGTCGCCACCTAATGTCATTGTGCAGTGTCTCCGAACTCTGTGTCGTTGCGCTTCGTGTCGCCTTTGTGTCAACCGAACCACTGTGACGACATGACGGAGTGATCCTTCTTTCAATTCCAAAACAGGAGGCCGGATTACAATGTCCTTGGAGGCCGCGTCTGACTGTGTTCAATTTTACAGCGGGTCGGTACGGTTAATGACAAGGTGGCGCCCAAAAGGAGAACGTTAAAACACCACGGTAATGGTTGGCTGTCAAAAGAATCATATCAAACAAACGCTGACTCAGAAAGAATCGCCCATTGTAACTGCGCTTGTCGGCAAGTTCTTGGAGATTAGAAAGTGAAATATGGCGCTTTCTGTCATTGGGTGATATGATAATGCTATAGCGAGGCTTCACTTTTATGCAATGGTCTTGACAAACATATTCAGATACAGTCAAGTTGAATTTCTGCGACAGCTGTAATACGAATAGCCTTTGGAGAAGGCTGTCCAGTTGAAACGCTAGCATTAGGCATCGCTGCATAACCGAAGGCTTATGTACTTACATACAGTAGCTAAACACTATCCGGTAAAATTGCTGCTGTCTATTAACCCTCGCCCATGTAGGGGGGGGGGGTTGGTGCAACCCCCCCTGAGGTTTTTCGGAAATAGTGTAAAAACGGCGGCGCGCAGCGCCGCCAAATTTTGGGTACCCTATGGGGCAAACCTTGCGCATCTTTTGATAAAAAAAATTTGACCGGGTCATGTCAGGTCACGGAGTTATGACGTCACAAAGGGAACAGCCTCCGGCCGGATTTTCACAAACTGAGTGCCAACGCCCGAGGTTTCCTGCCGGTGGTACGGACATCGGTTGATGGATCGTGATGAAACTTCCCATGCATGTTGGGGCAAGTATTGGCTATCATATGGTATAAGAAACTTGACCGGGTCAGGTCAGGTCACGGAGCTATGACGTCACAAGAGGAACAGCGTCCGGTACTATTTTTGAAAAGCGCCCGAACCACTATTTTGCTAATTCTTGTCACCTCAATGGGAGTATGCAGCAATATTAGCTTCTATAGGGAGCAAATGGACCTCCCAAATCCAAAAATACAATCAGATTTCAAAAATTTAAATTTTGATTTTTCGAATTTCTGCCGCCGACTGTGACCTTGCCAACTTCCGGCGCTCCCAACGCGCCATTTTTAGAGCTAGGGAAACGAAATACATACCAAACGATAGAGAATTGATCAAGGAACACGATAGTGAAGGTTGTAAGTCGATATCGCCCACCGTTTTGCCGCAATCGCCGCGGAAAGTTGAAAAAAGTATTTTTCCGAAAATTTGACCTTTGACCGGTCAAAAGTAGGTCAAATGTTGACCTAGGACCAAAAAATATACCACCAATCGCGAGATCTCGGCGAGAGCAATCCGTTGGTCTTTTCCGCTAAGCTCTACGACGCTCCGTTTTCAAACGCCAAGGGGGGGGGTCGCACCAACCCCCCCCCCCCCTGCATGGGCGAAGGTGGCAGATCGCCGTTTACGGGCGAGGGTTAAAAGCAAACCTTTGTCCTTTACACGTAAGCAGAGATAGGCATTTTGTAAAAAAAGTTACCTGATACCAATAGAAAAAAGCTTGTTTGCATTTGTTTACACAGCGAGCAAATGGAATGTTGCCGTAAAATATTCTTTAGTGCCATGCATTTATGTATAAAAATCATAATTTTTCTTCACGTTAAATTTGACTTCTGCGTGCAAAATGAAACATAAAAACCAATGTAATCTGAATAAAATGCTGCCTTGTATCCGCTAAAGGTAATTAGAAGAGGACGACCTTCGTTGTGTGACGTTTCACTGTCAGATAAAAATAGCCCTTCAGTGAAAACCTGAGCCATTGTACAAGAGACTCTTTTGACTCTATCAGGGTCAAATGCTGCTTATCAAGTTTTGAGCAGTATCAGCCACCATATCGGTCACTCACCGGACGCACTGTCACCAACCCATTCAATGATTACAAATAGCGCCGTTCGTAACATGTAACGGGATTACCCGGGCAGGCTTCTGACGTAGTTATGTAAGAGTTCTCTGATGGCGCCAAGCTCCACGTTGTCCTCAATGACACCGTCCTCATTGTCACAAGGTCAGGTGGAGAATGGGGATGCACAATAGCTCAATAAAAGCGGACCAAGTGCCAGCTTAAGGGTGGAGACTGCAACGACAGGGGATGAAAATAACACTGCGGAGACCGCGACGGCGGACAAGAACGTAACACCGCTCCGCCGTGGCAGCATTTTAGAGATTAGCGAGATGACTGCAGTTTAAATAACGTAACAAAACAACGCCCTAAGCTCCAGTAATGTCTCAGCTGCCAGTGTGGAGAAGCCGAACGTGCTTCTATTTTATCGGAGGGAGTTTATCCATCGCCTTTCAGTTCTGTCTCCGTAATCAGGCTGGCTATTTAGTACCTGTCCACCGTGGACCGCGCCCAGCGTTAGCACGCGCCGCGCCCCATTCCGATCACGTAACCAGCAAATGGCCTATCTCGTCCGCCACCTCATTGTTGCTATTGTCCAACAAACGTAACGGTCTGAGTACCTGTTACAAACGACATAAGTGCCGCCGACAAAGCCGTGTCAGCTGGAGGGTCGCTCGACTGAAGGGGTACTAACAGACTGCCCCAGGGCGGCGGATTAGTTCCAGTGGCCGGACAGCGTCTTTGTGTTCCGGGAGGTGGCCGCGCCGGGACAGGCACGGCGGGGAGACTGCCCTGGAAGGGGGCTGATGGGGGCCAATTAGTGACTCTGAGACACCGCGGCGCGGTCGGTAGACGCTAGGAAAGCCCGGAACACCCGAATGGAGGGCAAGGTCACTGACTAATGGCTGTGCCTAACGCGTGAAAAAGCGGCACCGATACACAATGCATCACGCTCGCGGAAGAGAAAGCTACTTTGCGAAGCTTTTCTATTATATGACTTGCATGTTGGTCAGTCTAAATACAATTGAAAACTACAATGGCTTGCAAACACCTAATCGCTTGTATTTGAGCAACTTATATTCTCAGAATTCATTATTTACCTTCGTGGAACGTGATCTTTAAGTAGCGTGAAAATAACATGCAGTGACCATTGCTACATCAGGCCTTGTAAGCGATTTTGGTTAATGAAACGTCGAGCGGCAATTAATCTACTCGTGTCGTTGCAAAACGACAGAGGTGTTTGCCTGATTGTATCTGCCGCCAGGGTATTACCGGCATTACGGTGATCTCATCGATGGTTTATCGATCGAAAACAACCCAGCGTTACGCGTGAAAACGGCTGGGGGGCGGGTCTGACGGCGGCAGTGCCGCGGCCCGAGGTCAGCTCGTCCGGCCGACCGGAGGTCACCGCGCTGCCGGGCGCCCGCTCCGCTTTTGTATCGGTTCGGAGTGGGACAGAGGGTCGGCAGCGCTCTGAGCTGACCTCGGCGGTCCCTGACCTCGCCAGGGTCGGCTGTTCGGCCGGCGGCACATTGACACAGGGGCGCCGCCGCCTCGCTAACAGACGGAGAAGGGTGACATGGTCCGAACGAGGTGAGACGGTGGTGTAAAAGGAGGCAGAGCCGTGAAGGTCGGCAAGGCGCGTGTGACGGGGTCATACGGAAACTCCACAGGGAGACGACTGTATACAGAAAAAGCAGCGAAGCAGAAACGTGGGTGCGCCAGCCTGATGGATCTTCCCCAGCAACATGCATTGTAGACGGGCCGAGTTCATGTCAAGTCATGAATGTAAACTGCGCCTTTTTGTTAGTTCCTGGTCTTGTCACGATGAAGGATGAATCGTGCACCTAAGGTGCATCGTTTCTGCTTATCATGCACCGAGCGGCCGCTCGTGCCGGGTCCGCGTTGAGGAAGTTTGTCGACGAGGCAATCCTTGTCCTCCATTGTCCGACACAGTCTTTTTTCACAGGACGTTAGAACAGACAACATAACATTGAACCGCGCCGCTCCATGTATCTGTTTTATACATAGTTACGGCGTCATTAAAGAGTTCGGCCAGGGACGGATCAGCGGTGGAGAGGTGCTATACCCGCCGTGAAGGTCCGTCTCTCCCTATCTAACCCCACCTGCACCACCCCCTCCAATCCCCCCCCCCCTCCCCCACGATCGCAGCCCACACCATATTCGGCTGAGCGCCGGCGGGCCGGGCTGACAGAGCCACTTGGTATTGCGAACATGGGTCGCTCACGGCACTGGGACCGGCCCCGTCCGTCGGCCGGCCCCATATGAGTCAGACAGACGTGCTGTGGTGCTGCGGACCGGCGATATGAGATGTCCCAGCCGTGGTCCCTGACTGAGGTGGTCGGGGCTCCGATGGTGGAGGACGGGAGGGGTAGATAGAGTGGATCTTATAAAGTGAAACTATGCACAGTGAATCACGAAATAGGAAATTCGGTTACAGAAAAAGTATAGAGTATCAAGGCATATAGCCGAAAAAAATATCACAACAAAGCACAGCCCTTTCTATCAAGTTACATAAGTGCCAAGCGAAAGCCGTGGCGCAAGAGAGGATCCTTCACGACTCACGACTGTCACGGATCCCGCTCGCCCTCTGGGTCCGTGACTCGTGAGCTACCACACACCTGCCCGTGGTCACCCTGCAGGCAGCGGGGTGTGCTTCCTGCGAGGGGTCGGAGTCGCCCCAGCTGAGGTCAAACACCCGGGCTGTTACTGGAACTGACCGCAGGGCGCATCAACGCCACATCCGCCGACACTGAGTCACTCTTCTGAGTCACGAGTCGCGACTCACGGACCGAGTCGCTCGTGAGTCGTGACCCGTGACCCGCTGGCAGGGGTGTTGTTTGTGACCCAGAGGTTACGAGTTAGATGGGGCTGGCGGCTGCAATGACCCAGAGGTCATTGATGTGTTTGTGAGCTGAGGGGCAGATACGTGACCCTTTGTGAAGACTGCGACCTTAGGGCAGGGTCAGAGAGAGGTCAGGTCGATCTGAGATGATTGCAGCACGCAACAGAGATAAGTTTTTCAGTTATTTTCATGAGGAATTATGATGATGCTTTTGTTTTTTGCTGGGACTACGGTTCATCGTGGGTTTGAAATCTGTGGGTGGTGTTCCGCCAGATTGCGATTTAATCAGTCCATCATATGCTTTTTCCACTGATTTTAGTGCAGAGCACCTGACGTGGATCAGGAGCGCAGATCTTGGATGCACTCTGGACACGGTATCGATAATGCATTCCCGGCTGCCTCACAATACGCGCGGCCTTTGAAGACAGCGCAGTTGATGGATGTCGCTCTGTCTCTTGGCTGACAGCTTGTAGGGCAAGGGGGGGGGGGCGGGTCCGCCCTTGCCGGAATCCAGACGGAGCTCACTTGTGCACCGCTCTGGTATCTCTTAGTTTACAAGACAATGCTATGTTTTACATAGCTGATGCATGCCGGACTTATGCAGGCTTCAGTTATGAAATCGCGTGGGCCACCTTTGTGGCTTAGTAGGTAATTCTATTGCACATAGTCATATGCATAGACATGAATTAAATTTGCAAATATGAATGGTGTTGCATGGTATGATGTGCTTTAGCTTACTCGTGCATGGCTACCTAGAACTGAAACAAGCATCGCATCTGCGGCCTGCAACCCTTCAGAGACGCGGATTGTGTACACCCGAGGATATTGCGGTGATCTTTATTCATGAATGTGTTACGTGGCGTAACTGGTCTGGGGTTTCACATTCGCTGTTGGCGGAATTATCGAATCAACGTTAGGTATCAATCTCTGAGCTTTTGGTAAAGGTTACCGCTTGCAATCGTCTTTTAAACGAATGCAAATTATCGGTGGTAAAAAAAATCGCGGTCAACTCACTGATGCCTAAAAAGTCCCAACCAAGCTGTTGAACTTTCCACTCATGAATTCCACCAACACGACTAATTTAATTTAATTCACCTAACCGCACATCGAGGTCGATTAGAACTATGGCCTGCTTATTCGACTTAGTTCGATGCGTTTCTTTAAATCTACCGATAACTATCGTTCAAACTTTTTCAACCGTGCGTCTTTCGACCGGGCGGTCTCTGTTCGGCTGTAGCCTTTGTTGGGCCTCTGTAGGCTGCCCGAACTGCTGAAAGTCGGGGCTGAGGGGAGTCAGAACAGATGCGCCGGGGGTTTTCGGTCCGTTCTGGACAGATCATCAATCAGACATCGGGTCGTAAACAGCGGAATTCACTTCTGACGGCCGACTGCGCTCCATAAATGGCCGAGACCAGCCTCCGGGTGGCTTCTTTCGCGGTGGACAGACCGAGAGTGTCACCAGGAGGCAGGAGTGCCACGGCAAAGGGAACTGAAAATTTTCCTTGCTGCTGAAGAGGCCAGCATTCATGACGGCACTGAACTTCAGTAAACCGTAAACCGATGTGCCAAAAATCCAAGCATCATATGACGGAGTTTATAGCGAACTCTCATTTATAACCGATATTTCGGAACTATTGCTCAAAGTATGGGGTCACTGACGTCAATGGCTGAGGGTGCAGCGCTGTCTGCAAAATGCCGGTCCGTGTAGAGTTTGGTGTTGTGACGTCACGGGTCTGACATCACCGGTGTATGTGATCGCGGTCGGTGACCCGTCCCGTATGCCGACCACACACGGCTTCAGATGCTGTGACTGGCGACTGGTTTCTGTTTGGAGGGTTGTTACTGTACAAATACGGAGAGCTGGCTGCATGGTGAGTGGTCCAGGCCTCTGCGATTGTAGCCACCAGTTCCACATCAACTTGATGCTTTCGTATTTTCTCTTACTTTTGCTATGCATGATCAATGATCATAGATCAGAGGTGGTACATGCTGTGACTGAAAAGGATAAATGACAAAACGTGGACGATGCATTTAGGCCGGTGGGCGTCCGGAAAGCCCAGCCCAGACAACGCTCACCGTCTAAATACATCTGGTCAAATGTGCATAGAAATGTAACTATAGAAATCAGGCAACATGAGTGTTGCGGTCACCGCGACTGGCCCATGCATTTTCAAAATCACTTCCAATCAATATCATCAACACTCCAATTTTATAACACATGATTATTTGCAGTTGGAAACGATCAGTCGTTTTTATCGGATGCCCACTGGATTCTACCGCAAATCTCTCATAGATCGCCACCGATCACTGGCCTCCCGCCGTGTGCTGGTGGAGATCAGCTCATATCAACGAGAGATCGGTTCATATCGCCGCCCCGGGGGCGTTTATCGCTCCGGGAGCCCATCATGTACCGCTCAGCTGGCATTCCTCAGACACGGAGCTCTGAGCGACCGCACTGTGGGGATTTTTCCGATTTAGCCTGTCTTTATTCCTGGGTGAAGGGTGCAGGCTTGTAGTGCCCTCAAATGTTGTATAAAAGTAAGTGCTATGAAATATAACGCATTTTGAGTTTTAAACAAGCCTAGAACGTACTATTACAGTCAGTGGCGGCGGAAGGTAATTTTGGATGGGGGTGCAGAGTTTTCTCAAAGGGCCCCTCTGGAAGTTTTGGGCCCCCTTCAGTTTTTTTTTTTTTGAGTGATTATTATTGATTTATGAAAAATGAAGATTTTGGAAAACTATTCCCATACACACAGGTTCTGTAAAAGGTTTGAAATTGCAGTGTACCTACCTGTCTCAAATAATGAAAGCATACCTAAAGAAGCAAATGCAGCTAGTTTTTTATCGGCTAATCTTTTAGTCTAGCCACCACCCGCAGCGTCCAAACCACTTTTCTGGATCCGCAAAGGACCATTAAGGGTCCTACGAGACCGTTCCAAGAAGACCGTGTTTAGAAGTCCCTTGGAAACCGACCACATAGGGACTCCTCTAGAGACCTATACATGACTCCCCAGACTGAATGAGCCCTCCGATCAGGGTCGGTCCCTTGAAAGTTGCTGAAAGGTTTCAGAAGGCAGTATAGGCTCGAAAGTCTTTTGAGGGCTCTCAGAAACCGGCATCGGACCCAAAAAAGCCTGTATCGAGGCCCTCCAAAGCCGGGATGGAGGCCACAGGAGCCGATGTTTAGCCTAAAGAGCCGGTATGGAGGACTGAATAGAGGAAAGGGGTCTCAGTGGGGCCTTCAGGGGCACGCGTTTGAGCCCCAAAAGTATGTGTGGGGTCTTAGAGGCCGGTAGAACCCTGGGGTATGCACGGGGTCCCAGGAGCTCGCGTGTGAGCCCTAATATTCGGCTGGCGGCTACTAGAACCAGCATGGGGATGCTTAGAAGCCGCTTAGACCCACATTTCATGGGTCATGAGTCCCAAGAGTCGATGTAGTGTAGGGGCCATAAAAGCCGGTGTAGGGCCCATGGCCCCATAAGTTCCGACATTGAGACTCTCAGACGCCGGCGACGGGGCACCAAGAGCAGATAAAGTGCCTCAACAAGCCGACATGGGGCCTGAGAATCAGTGTAGAATTCCAGGAGCCTGCGTGAGCTCTCGGAGACCTTCGCATTTCGTAAGGTCCACAAAGGTCGCTGGATCCTCTGAATCTGAGCTCTGCGTGGCCCTCAGAGGCCAGCATGTCTCCTGGCACCTGCCTGCGTTGAGTTGAGACCCTCCGAGGCCGTCGTAGGGTTCTTCAGAGGCCAGTGTTGGCCCTTGAAACCTTCGCTAGGCCCTAGAAGCCGTCAAGAGGGCCCTCAGAGGTCAGCATGGCCCCTGGAGCCTGCCTGCGTCGAGGCCCTCAGAGGCCGTCGTGGGGCCCTCAGACGCCAGTGTGGGCCTTTGGAGCTTGCGTTTGGTATTAGAGACCATCGTGAGGGCCCAGAGAGGTCGTCGTCAGGGCCCTCAGCCCCTCAGGAACCGTCCTGGGTCCTCAGAAGTTGTTGTGAGGGCCTTTAGAAGCCTTCGAGAGGATCATCAGAGGTCGTCATGAGGGTCCTTGGTCATATTGAGGGTCTTCATGGGCCCTAAGATACCTTTGCAGGGCTCTCAGAGGCCTTGGTAAGACCGCTAGAGGCCATTGTTGTTAGGGCCCTCAATAGACCGTTGCAGAGCCCTCAGATGCCAGCATAGCCCCTGCAGCCTGGTTGTGTTGAGGCCCTCAGAGGCCGTCGCTGGGCCGTCTGAAGCCAAATGGGCCTTCAGACTTGAGTTGGGTCTAGGGCCGTCACAAGGACCCTCAGAGACCGTCGTAGAGTCCCTCAGAGGCCAGTGGGGCCCCTGGAGTCCTGTGGGACCCTCAGCGGTCGTCATGAGGGCCCTTAGTGGTCGTTATAGGGCCCCAGGGGACAGAGTTCGTCGTGAGAGCCCTCAGAGATCATCGTAAGGGCCCTCAGAAGCCGTCATAGGTGCCCTCAGAGGCCAGCGTGGCCCCTGGAGTCTCCTTGGGGCCCTGGAGTCTCTGTGGGACCCTCAGTAGTCGTCATGAGGGCCCTTAGTGGCCGTTGTAGGGCCCTAGGGGACAAAGCCCTCAGTTGGGAGCCCTCAGAGATCGTCATAAAAGGGCCCTCTGAGGCCGTCGTGGGGGGCCCTCAGATGCCGCGTGGAGCACCAAACGCGGCTCAGGACACTTCTAGCCGGTGTGGGGGCCCCAAAGACTAGCATGGGGCGCTCCTGACCATAATTGGACATACCGGATTATTCCACATCAGTGTTCGGTTCACGATCACTGGTTTTCAGGAGAAATGTATTGGATGGTGCGACGGGCCCCTTGTACGGATTTTGGGGGTGCAAAAAGATATGTTTGCACCCCCATGTTTTTCGATGGGGGTGCAGCTGCACCCCCTGCACCCCCTATTCCGCCGCCACTGATTACAGTCCATGCTAACATCACAAGTAATCTCTCTACGGCTGTAAAGATGAGCACATCCTCCGAGTGTTCTGAATACCTACCTGGGCGGTGTTTCACGGCATGCTGCTACCACGCTGCTATCAAATTGCGCGAGCTGACGTCACACTTGTGGTAGTGTTGGAGCAATGGGCCTGTTGATGTTTCCATGGAAACCCAATTTGACACGTGTAAAAGCAGCGTGCTGCTATCACCGGCGAAACAAGGCCCTGATTCACACCGTCGTTAATCCAGACCATTTAGGTAATGCAGCTAACATATCAGTAATTCAGTACTGATCAATATTTCAACAACCGTCTGCCACGAAAAAAATGGAAAGATGGAAAGGGTAAGCACATTAAATCAGGCATAAAGATCGTCGCAAAACCGCGTTATCGATTTACTGTGACAGAAAATTTCAACAAGATGAACTGTTATCTTACGGCTATAAGCAATACCGTTAATTTAAAATATAGAAAATAAGCACGTATTGGTAATAAATCAATAGCTGATATGCCAGCCAAAATGGATGAGTCATTTCCGATTAACAATTTCGAGCAGTTGATATCCACCTTTGCAAGTCACCCTTATCAATATTCGTCGGGCTGGCATTCAGACGAAATTCAGTTGTTCAGTCATATCAGGTGGAGGAGTAATCCTATAGGATGCATTTCAAGAGTAAGTGCCGTCGTTCATTGGCTGAACGGTATGACGTCAAATATGTGACGTCATGAAAGGTCAGGTCAGGGGTCAAACGCGCGGTAGCCTGCATGCTCCTCATCGCTCTGAGCCGGGCGCCGCTGTAGTACCGTTCTCGATACTATAGACCGCTTTACTCCGAGAGGAGCAAAAAGTAGCAAAAGTTTGAATATGTTCCCGAACCAGAATTCTGCGACAAATCGAATGGTATAAGAATTAACCCGCGCCCTGGTGGGGTCTGTTTATAACGCGACCTGGTGGGGGGGGGGGGGGGGCTATTTTTTGCCCCCCCTCGTATCTCCGAAACTACTGGACGGATCCGCAAAATTCAAACGGCGTTCGATAGCCCTGTCAAATTTGTCGAAGGAAACCAAATTTCATTGACCTCGGGGTCACCGATGACGTCACAGGTCAGGTCAAAGATAAAATGTTTCACCGTTCACGGGGCTTCTAGGGAAAGCGCTATAACACCGAGTAAAACGCATTTTGTCGAAAATCAGCGATAAGACGTCAGTTGTCTAGTACATATGTTGCTATTAGAGGTCACTGGTCATACCAGGTCAGGTCACAGGTCAGGTCACCAAAGGTCACCAAGGGTCACCACATGAACCCAACTTTACTAAGGTTGTGCGATGCATGTTTTATGGCCAGTTTTTCATTTCCAACCCAATGGTGTTGGTTATAAGACCATCAGGTACGGTTTAGGTCACTTTCTGGTGGAGGTCAGGTCAAGGTCAGGTCAAAAAAGGTCAAATTTCAAAGTTGATATTTTTGCATAAAATGGGTATCGATTCGATGCAGCTCGTCACGGGGAGTCTAATGGTGGTCTTTGTTTTGCACTACGAGGTCTAGAATTGCTAAAAATTGAGTTTGAAAATTTGACGTCATCAATTTTGAACAGTTTTTTCGCTATAACTTCGCCAAAAAAAGAGGTATCAATCTAAAATTTGGTATGTGTATGGAAGGTGGTAAGGACTATCACATGTATTCCGGTTTTTGCGAAATTCAAAAAACTTTTTGGATTTTTTGACTAGTATATCCCAAAAATCTATTTTTTGATTTTTGGGGGTCAAAATAAAAAAAAATCAAAAATCCGAGATAGCAGTTTTGTAGCCCTGTCAATTCTACAGCTTTTATGTCCTAAACATTGTTCTGTATTTGCAAAGCTATAGGCGTGACAGCTCTTCCCGCGAAACCCTTTTTTGGGTCGAAAACGGCAGAACATGACGTCACTCTGACGTCATTTCCGGCCAACCTATCATAGCTTTTGGAAAAATTTTTGGTCACAATGTGTAAAATTGATGTCCGGGAGGGTACTGAAAGTTTGGTGACGATCGGCGCAGCGGTTCTGGAGATATATCGAAAAGTCTGGAGGGGGGGGGGCAAAAAATAGCCCCCCCCCCACCAGGGCGCGGGTTAAAGTGTCAACTTTTGTCGAAAGTTGTTGATTTTCTATGTTTTTCCAAATCGTACTGCTGAGCTAAATCCCGTTTACACCATATTTTAAACTTGGCGGTGTGAGTCTCAAAATTTGATAAATATGTTATTGAAATGCCTCTGCATAATCCGAAACGATGTAGTTTTTTGACCATATGCGATTTATAATGCTGGAAATGATTGTTTTCGAGTTATCAGCCCCATAAACGAGTACTAGTTTTTAGCATTCAATTTCACCCGGCGTGTTAGGTAAGCAAGGCCTGACTTTGGGTTCATTTTTTGTGCTCAAAAATATTATTTTAGGTAGAACTAGGGTGGCCCGCGTGCTCCGCAACGCGAAAAGGGATATTTTCGATCGGCGGGTGTTCGGTTGTTCTTGTGTCGGTTGGGTTATCTATCCATTTCGGTCGATTGCTTTTTGACGGCTAAACGTTTTGGTTTGTGGAAAAAATATCCACCGCATCGAGGTGCCCGTGTCTGATAAGCATGCTTTCCACTTCAGAATCTGTCAAATGTGCTTTATAATTGAGGTGCGTAGTTTTAAGACAAATGAAAGGCGTAGATAATTTTCGCTAAAAATCGTTTTGCAGAGGTTTAAAACATTTATATTTTTAAGAATACTGTTGCTTGTCATGCAAACGTGATGATTGGATCTTGGAGAGAATTGAATGCTCTTTCTAATGATAGCATTTTCAATTGTCAAGCGTATCAGGTTAAGCAGCAAATCCCGTGTATCTTTTTAGTGGCACATTGTGGACAAATACCATTTTAATTCAGCGATTTTTCCACATTGTTTTTGATCAATTAGCTGTCCACAATTTTTCCATGAGAGGCGGTACATTTCTCTTGGCAATTGACGTTGTTTCAACTCTCTCAGTCTGATGGTCACGGGAAAATAAAATAAAATCCAAAATACGTCTAAAATGGCACTTTTTGAAATGAAATTGCCCTCACACTTGCACGTGGCGCGTGCCACCCCTGCACCGCACACTATTCGATTGCCCGTTCGATTCTCTACACGATGCTGTTTTCCCCGTGCCGATCGGGCGCACGGCTACCGAGATATTGCACGGGGAACGGACCCGTGTCGGGCAAATTTAGCCATTTTCGCCCGTTTTTGCCAGCCGATTTATACATGTAAAGTCTATGACGCGAATTTGCACTTTTTGGGCACGCGCCACGCGCTCGCTATCGATCCGATCGAGCCGAGACCGCTCAAAGGCACGTTGTCCATCCTTGTTCTATAACTTGCGCAAATTTCAGCGCGGTAGGTGCAACGGTGTGACCTGTAACCCGCGCTACGTAGCACCATGTCGCGACCTTCGTAATAGACAGAAACTACGCCTTCCTCAAATAGTAATATAGACAAGCGGCTGCGCCACTTGCTTTGCGGCGTAGCCAGAAAATGCCGCACCAGCCAATTTGCTTTCGAATGGTGTTTGATTTAAATCGGTATGTCGTCTGGAAGCAGAGATATGGACGGAAACGTGCAGAGGAAAATTTTGAACATAATAACTGTACTGAGGGCTTAGTTGGATGAAATTTGTGTCATACGGGGTCAAGTCAGGTCAAGATGGTCATCCCTGGTGACACTGGGTCAGGCCAGGTCACCTTCGGTGAGGCCAGGTCGTATAGGTCACCACGTCACATTGGATCGGCCTGTAGTACCACACTTCTACTACTTCTACCCATACCACTACTCCTACCACTACCCCTACCACTACCCCTACCCCTATCACTACCCCTACCACTACTCCTACCACTACCCTACCACTACCTCTACCACTACCCCTACCCCTACCACTACCCCTACCACTACCCCTACCCCTACCACTACCCCTACTTCTACCCCTACCACTACCACTACCCCTACCACTACCCTACTACTACCCCTACCACTACCCCTCCTTCTACCACTACCACTACTACTACCCCTACCACTACCACTACCCCTACCACTACCCTACTACTACCCCTACTACTACCCCTACCACTACCCCTACTGCTACCACTACCCCTACCGCTACTCTTACCACAACTACTACCACTACCACTACCACTACACCTACCACTACTACTGGGTCATGTGAAGTCACAGGCTATAGGATAAACTGATGAACTAAAAAAAAAAGAGTTCCTAACCCTGCTCCTATTCGTGTAATTCCATTATTCTTAGTCGTATTTGGTTGAAATGGCGCATAGTGACAAATGTGGCGCATTGCGACAAAAGTGGTGCATTTATTCCTGTCGTTTTGCCATACATCCTTCCACCGAATTGCACCTTTATCGGACCATATTTGACAAAGTTGTGCGATTTTGGGCAAAAATAGCGCATGTGGACAAATGTGGCGCACTGCGGCAAACGTGGTGCATTTGGTTAAGCGCATTGAAAACTGTCCTTATTTACCGAAAATCAACACCTTCATTCGCCTCTGTTTATCAAAATAAATAACTTTGCCAATCTGCAAATAAGAGGCACCCGCCGCCGATCGTCATGCATTTTAGTTGCAAAGTACATTGAACCTGGCTGCCGATGCCTTGAAGACCGAGCAAATTTGTGAAGAAATACGCACTTTTCCAGGGGTTCCAGGGCGTGCCACGTGCGACCCATCCACCCCCCGAGACCCGAAACACGACACTGCACGTGCCCATGACGTCATCAACACCCTGCGAAAATGTCAGCCCCCTCGACCGCACCGTTTGACCTGCGCACGGCGTCAAAGCACACCTCTGCACGGTGCAAACAGACAGAAAGACAGACAGAGTTTCATTTCACAAATAGTATAGTAGATGAGATACATAACGTGAAAATTCAGACAATTTTACGCTAAATGAAGTCGAAAGAATGATTGAAATGAAAAGTCGGTTCTGGGACTTAAGACAGGCTAGATCGGAAATATCCCTACGGTGGACCGGTCGGCCGGCCCTGGGACGCGGCAGGGCGCTGCGTGTCACCGGGAGTCGGTTACCTGCGGCCCGGGACGGGGCGAGGGTAGCTCGGTGAGGGCGCCGCCGGCGGGTAGAGGGCAGCACCTGCGAACCGCCGGCGGCGCCCCTCAGCGCTGGTGCCCTCAGGGGCCAGCTCGGGCGTAAACTGAGGCTCTGCATAAGTCTCTCTTTGGTCTCCAGTTCATGGCGAACCTGAATACCATCATCAACTGTTGGTGACGTTATAACAGTGGAACCGGTAGTGCTTCGACGGCAGTTTCTTTTTCCTTGGAGCAGTAGAACAGGAACTTTACCCCAACAAATATTGACACTGGTGTTGAGGTGGCACTCCCACGTGCCTATGCTTGTAAGTACACAGTTGCTTGTAAGCGAGTAAATTTGCTGGGAGTGACGGTCACCCCGAGTGACGAAACTGCACACAAATGGCGTGGGGACGACCCTCCGTCCTCTCCCAGAGATTGGCCCTGCACACCTCGTCCCTGCATTGCAGGATGAGTTAGCGAAAGTGTAACGACATGTAGCGCAATCTGCGTGGTTGGACTAGCGGCGGGGCGGCGCGTCCGATGACTGGCAGAGTTGGCACTATGGCCTTCACCGGAATACGCCGGCCGCCGAGCTGAGGCGCCGGGAGGGCCATGGCCAGAGGGCGTGGCTCCTCCTCCCTCCCTCTCTCTCCCGGGCAATACGGGACTCTCATCCTCTTTCTCAATCCTTCGGTGCCCAGCGCGGTGCACGATTAGGGAGAGCCAGAGGGTCACGCCTATGAAATGATAAGGAGCACGAAAGTCGAAATATCGATAGCCGGACAATAGCACCCTAGAAGCAAGGCCCACAGTCGTTCCTGTTTATCAATAACCACAATGGAAGAACCACTGAACAACCACAGCTATATCAGTAGCCACCTCCTATAGACACGGCCACGGGTTTCCCCAGATATATACCGCCGCGCCGTCGTCGTGTCCATGCCGCTCGGAACCTCGACTCACCGACGATAGCCGTGTCGGGACTGCACAAAACACCCTGACTCACCGCCGGTGATACCTGCCTAATTCCCTTCCATCGGCTCGTCACGAAACCCCGGCGTCCTGGTCCGGGGCACCTCCGAGTCCTACAGTGACCTCCAGTCGAACAAAGGGGCGCTTCCCGCTCCCCGACGACCCCGGGCTGCTGGACGGTCTCAGCGCCCAGCAAAACGTCACACTTCCACCAGAGAAGGTAGTGAACGTGAGAACCGATAGGATCGCCCGTCCATCCTCTACACGGAGATGTGAGGAGGCGTGGCTTGATACGCTCGCGGTTTTCGCCATTGATTGGAGTCGATAGCTCATTTTGGAGACTCGATAGTCGATAGGCCGTCTGGAGCCGATCGGAGCCGCGCGGGAATCTCCAGGGTCACGGGGTCAATCTGAGGTGCGAGTCGGAGGTGACGGGGGGAGGGGGAGTGGGATGAAAGAGAGGGTGCGCGTTGCGTGATAAAAGCGTGTGTGGATTAAATTATGAAGTGGGATGCACTGGGGCGATTGAAATTTGCATGCTGTTAAAACTCCTAGTGTCTGTGGTGCTGTTATTCTTTGTACCTACTTGATAAAGTTGTTAGAATGTTCCGTACGCGTCATTCGTCACCACGCGCAAGCTGACTTTGGTTTTGTCGCACAACACGCCTATACAAGTTAAAAACATGCGACTTAAACTTTACTTATGGAGATATGCATGTGTGTCATCTATATACCTAAACAGGCTCGGATATTTTAGGTCCGGAAAGCTGGATTGTTAAAATTTGTGAACAGCAACTTCTGCCAAATTCATTGCCTTATCTGAAAAATGAATATCTACGTATGATTAGTTATGCAGTCTATGCCTACATGGAGGGTATCGTTGCCTGCTGCCTCTCAACTTACCTGGGTCTATAATTAGAACGTCAATATCATAAACATAAGGTCATTTCATCTTAACACACTTTTGCAGGCCGATGAAGGCATTCCGCCTACATTGCGCAAGGTTTTAATGGACATCCCATAAACCAGCCTTCATCCGCCGGTAATCTCTTCATAAATGAATGAAACACGAATGTTCGGAGAAATGGGCACTGCGCTTCGCGTGTTGCGCAGGCTTATATGGTAAGGCCGGAGCCGCCGCGGCTCAGAGGCTCAGCTTGGTGGACGGACCAACTGCTGATAGTATTAGAACACCTCGTGTGTGAACCGCGCTTAGCCTCCCGCAGATAAGGCATCACGGATGAATGCTACTTCGCACCAGTGAATAAACGGCCAAAATAGACTTTAGAGCCTTAGTCATACCGGGCGGACTGATGAATTGTGATTCACGTCGCCTGTGGAAAGCGACGCGTGACGCCGGTAGGGATGCCTTATTTGGAGAAAACGGTCGGCGTGATTCGACCGTATACGTATAGAAGCATTCCAATCGGTGAATAGGAGCGCTTATCGCTTAATCATGTATGTGTTTCTGTGAAATGTAAATATTTGGACCGTTTGATGAATGCGTTCGCTGATTTTAGGACGTTATGTGGTTCACACACTGTTTTAAGTCATGGACTATTATTCGCATTAAATAAGTGTGATATCAATATTGCGCATTACGTCCCCTAGTCGACACATTGGTGGTTAGGTAGGTATACGGAGAATCCGTAATATGTTTCGGCAGTAAGAATTTTGAATTGCTAGCATGTTTAGGTAGGTAATACGCAACAATAATTATTGTTCAGTGTTCATCCGTCCTTCATGCCATATCGATAACCGGTCCCTCTTCTCTCACCACTGTCGTTTCCGACATTCGTGTACTCACCATTTCGTCGAGGCTCTTGAGGTCGTTGGTGACCACCTGTCGGCTGGGGCCGTACACCATGATGGCCGGCGGCTCGTGCTCGCCGACGGCGTCCCCGCCACCCTCCTCGTCTCGGGCGATCTCGCGGTCAATCTGCTGCTCGAACTGCACCAGAATCGGCGCCGCCATGCCGAACTTGGCTCCGCGCCGGGCGATCTCCAGCAGACACAATATCACGTGCTTTTCGTTCTTGCGCGAGACCAGATCCTCGGTCTCGAACATGAGGCAGTCGAGGACGCCCAGCTCGTTGCACCAGCGGATGAAGTTGTGGATGTTGTCGCGCGCGAAGAAGGAGCCGGCACGAGCCTGACGGTTGAAGTGTACCTCCCAGACGGGCACGCGGAACCCGGGAGAGAAGCGGCGACCGTGCCGGATCACATGATCCGCCTCGAATTGCTCCGCTATGATCCGTACTCGGTTGGCGTGCTGTGGGTCAAGCCAGAAGGGGGGAGGGGGAAGTGTCAGCTGGGCTGTCAACAGCATGGAGGCGTGGCATAAGTTGAATGCTAGCTGCATAAACCTTTGTAGCTATTGATGCTTATAATCGCTTATGTGTTTTCGTGTTTGTCGTTTCAAATTGAGAAATGAATGTTCCAACCGAATATGCAGTGCGACTTCGTGTATAAAATGAAGGCGATGATGACCCTTTTGAAAAGTGCGAATGCATTATTAGGCGTAACGTTTAAGATTATACTTGGCATCTCTTAACCCTATTCCTGGCGGGCTCCGCCGGGACAAGAAACTGGCGGGGGGGGGGGGCGATTCGGCCCCCCCTGAGATCTCGAGAACGAAGCAAGATAGCGACAAGCGGTAAACGGCATCGGATACGCACGGTCAAGATCTACAATTTTTACCAAGGTCATTTTCAGGTCAGGTCAAAGATGACGTCACAGGGGTCGAAAAAGTCAAAATGGCGGCGCTGGATATGGAGAGAGTTTTTCTCGAATAACTTTCGAATTAGTCAAGATAGGAACAAACTAAGGGCAGCATCGTGATCCTCTCGTCAATCCGCATCGAATGATATATATGTTGACCTCGAAAGGTCAAGGTCAAAGGTTGACCTCAGGTCACGTGACCTCGAGGTCATCATGTATATCATTCGATGCGTCTTGACGAGCTGAACACAATGAGACCATCCACGCGTCTGTATCTTGTTCCTGTACGGAGTTATTGGCCAAAAACCTTTGGTGACCTTTGATGACGTCACATGACCTCACAGCTGCCCAACAGCAAAACAGACCTCAAGGTAGTGAAGGTTGATCGTATATGAAGTCATGTATGTTATATGGGGCCATTCCGACCCGTTTTAGTGGTAAAAACAGGGAGTTGATTTTTCCCCCATTGACTTATAATGGGGAGGTCGCGAAACTGACCTGACCTTAGGTCACCGATATCAAAATTCCGAGATATACAAATTGCACATACTGGTACCCTAACTAAAACCTGAAGAGAAGAAATTGATCGGTCAAAAACTCTAGCTCTGGCGTGATTGCAAACTTTTCTGAGGTAGGGTCACCAAACCGCCTCTGGTGACCTGACCTGAGGTCAGATCAACTCAAAATTTTCAGACATGTTGCGTAGAAGCCTTTTAGGAAAAGTCAGAAAATTTGAGCTTCCTAGCTCAACGCGTTTGGGAGAAATAACCAAAAAACCTCAGGGGGGGGCTCCTGAGGCCCCCCCCCCGCCAGGAATAGGGTTAATAAGACAGATAGGTATGTGATATAGGGATGACATTCCGCTGTTCATCTGCATGTCTCGATACCTTCGCATCATTTACACGAAGGCCTACACGAGCACCTATTCTCCGTATCTCTCTACCCAGTGTTTGCCGCTCTGTCCGAACGGCAGCTGATCATTATTCAGTCGTGCAGCGACTCAGCGCTGACCCAATGTCACAGCGGTATGATAGATATTCAGCCGACGTCACAGCCGTCCCGGCCAAACAGGGACTGCCTTTTATAGCGCGGCGGATCAGCAGCCAGGCCGCACCTGTGTCAGCGGCGTCGCAAACGACGCCGACGACGACGCGTCACTGTGGCGACGTACACCTGCGATACGCAGGGACAGTTGTGGGGATGACGGCACGACACTCGGTTTACCAAAAACTGAGTGAAACGAAAAAGTTGGTCGTTTCGCCTGTTGACAGCACGAATGTGTTGCAATTAAAAATGTATCTAGATATAGTTATTGTGAGGGAACATGTTTCAATTCAAGGAATCGAACAATGCATTGTCACAAGAACACATATAAGGAAAGTGACCATGAATTGAAGCCTTACGTTGAAAAATATCGAATGAACCTCAACCTTAAAAGTTGGGCATCTATCCAGTCGGTGACTCAGGAGGCAGTTCCGTGTATGGCTTTAAAATCGCAATTCGCACTTTGGGTGAGCATAGCAATAATATAAGTAAGAGTAAGATATGCAAGTAAGATATGCACTATGCATCCAGCACTGTAATATTTTGCTAACATTTTCATTTCGCCGCTTACTGATTGCTGAAGCTGTTTCTGAAACCGTTTGCTTTTAGCGCAATAAGCAACAGCTAAATGCATCCTTTACACACTGAGCCGCCCCTCTCACTGCCCACTTACATTGCAGAGGACGGTGCCCGTGTCGAGGGACTCCATGAACCTCTCTGGGGTCACATCCAGGTCATAGAGCCCGTTCAGCCACTCTGCCAGATCCTCCTTCATGGCGACCAGGTACTCCTCGGAGCTCTGGAAGGGCCGCACGCCGCGTGTGTCGGTCATACGCAGACCGTCGGGTCCGATATCCGGCCCCGTCGGGGGCGCCAGCTCCGGCATCATCGGCATCGTGACGGAGCCGCTGGGAGTCACTGAGAGTTAATCAGAGTCACTGCAGGGTGCTGGGAGTCACTGAGGGTGACTGGGAGTCGATTGGAGTTACTGAACGCCACTAATTGTCACTGGGTGTCACTGGTTAGCACGGAGCGTCACTGAAACTGTGCCTCAGTCACCGCTTAGTTTTGATGGGTCACTAGTGGTCACTGTTTACTGTTCTCAGTCACTGTCACTGCACTTTCTGCTGTCGATCCAAGGTGACCAGTCCGCAGTGTCGTTATCCGCTGGTCCTGCTGGTACTGAGTTCCCTTCAGTCTCCACAGACGTTTGTCGATCCTCCGTATGTTGAGCGGCGCGTAGTCTTGTAGCAGACGTTCCCTCCAGTTCGCTGCCTCGGACGGAGTGCTGCTGTCGCTCCGTCCGGTCGCTGCGCTCGGTGGCCGCTCGGGGTCGGTCGGAGGGAGCTCAGCGGACGAGCGGGCCGCGCGGAGCGTCCGTGCGCCGGCACTGGCCACGGGCACGTGGCTGGCCGAGCCGCCGAGCCGCCGAGCCGCCGCTGCCGAGCAGCCGGTGGCAAGGTTGCGCCGAGGACGGCCCCGGCCCGATACAGCCTCTCGGAGCCGGGCCGACAGCGGCCGCCCCGGACGCACCCTGACCTGACTGACCTGCTGGGATGCAGTGCGACCTGTCGTGACCTGCCATGACCTGCCGTGACCTGTTGGGACGCAGTTGACCTGGTGTGACCTGCTGGGATGTTTTGTCGCCGGAGGAGGCTGCGGTCCGACATAATATCGCGGTGAGCCTGGTTAACTGATACCGTCGCCGTGCGATGAAGTACCATGGAAGGAAGTGGAGGTCGGGAGAGAATTGATTCTCCCTCCCATAGCCTCGCTGATATTGTAATAAGGGGCGATTATTCAGGCATCAATCACAATCACCAGATAGGATGATCGCAAAACACCCTAAACATATTGTAATTTGGGAATTCAAAGTGAATGTTGTCGGGATTTCCCAAACATGAGATATGATATTTTACCCCGTTATTTTTATTCACTTGGCCATAGAAATACCTGCATTTTAATAGCATATGTACATATTTCATGCAATTTTATTTTAGGCTGCATCCTGCACCATGTGACCGTGTTCGATCCATTCTGATCATGATGTTTCTCTATATGTGACGTATCTGGTGTCTCCTCCACCTACTTTGTCGATCCCGCTCAGCCCCGCGTCCTGCTGCACAGGCCGACCCTCCCTAATTTGGTGCGCGCGGAGCGGTCGGGTCCCACGGTCGTGACCCGTTCCCGGTAGCATGTGCCGCTGAAGTGTCACCGGGCCGGCGGGTCTGCAGATTTTTCTCCTGTAACCTACCGATCGTCCTTGTGGGGTCTCATTTTTCCTGGACTCACTCGTCTGACAGATGAGCGCTATCGATCGCTGGTCAGTCGCCATTGCGCGCGGAGTATAGGACCGAAGCTCGTACAAGGCCGATATTGGCTTTTTTATCGGACATGACGCTCCGTCACTACCGGACTGGGGACCACCCGGAGGTGCATATGGCGGAGACACGCCCGGGGACAAAAATGGGCTACCGGTTGGTGATATCTGGTGTCCTGGATGGTGTAGCTACTGCCGGTTCTCAGGGTAGGAAGGTATTTGATTAAACTCGTCTTGGGAAGATTTAGGACACATACGATTTGCTGATGGTTGGGAACCAGCACTGGACATTTTAGTTACCACAAAATTGCTCATGTTGCAGCGCCTGGGTGCAGATGTATTTGTGTCAATGAAGGGTTAGGTAGAGACCATACCTATTTCAAGGAGGGGGACAGGTATGGAAATTGAGATACCATAAAATACTTATAAAATACGGTAAATGAATGCCGTCTTAAATGCCGGACGATTTTAGCTGGACATCA
The DNA here is from genome assembly GCF_019059575.1 of Amphibalanus amphitrite. Taxonomy (NCBI): domain Eukaryota; kingdom Metazoa; phylum Arthropoda; class Thecostraca; order Balanomorpha; family Balanidae; genus Amphibalanus; species Amphibalanus amphitrite. The sequence continues at coordinate 133,377 of NW_024882591.1, read as the reverse complement.
GCTGGAATGCCGAGTTTTCTATGTAATGAAGTTAACTGAAATGATACCCGAGCCCCGAGGTAAGTTCTGCACTACCGGTGACCTCGCGGAACGGCGCGGTACGATGCTGCTCCCGATGCCGTGTCCTTGACTCTGTCTCGGTGGATCGCTGGGAGTCTACACTCGTGTTCCGTGATCCTTTCTGCGTCTGTGTGGGGTCAGGAAGCAGCCGTCGCGGTGAGTTTTCTCACCACTCAGTGTGTGAGAGCGTCTCTGTTCGACCTCCGCCGGGCCGTGACTGGCGCTGAGCCCGTGACTGCGGTCGCCGCCGCGGAGACGCCGGGTCAGTGGTCATTGCCGCGCCGTGCCGTCCGCCGACCCGACTGACCTCTGGGTCTGACTCAGCTGTCAGCCGTGCCGCTCTGGTGTTACCTCACTGATCAGACCTTCTCCTGCCGAGCCGCGCAGCTGACCCAGCCGTCTCCGCGGCCTTATATGGCCGTTCTCTCCCTCGCGGCTCGCACCGTGTCCAATCATTCCGTATCGCGCGAACGATGGTTTGGACTTGGCACAGTTGCATTCTGAGCTCTCACCAGCCCCGGCGAGCGAGTGGCACATTTTGTTCTCGCCATGTTTGGGGTCTGCCAGAGCTCTCTGGGGATGACGGGCGCCACCGGCGAGCTATGGATTGGAACCGTGCGACACTGACAGACGGACAGAAGGATAGACGGCAGATTGACGACAGACGGACGGACAGACGGGCGGGCGGCAGATTGACGACAGATGGACGGACGGACGGACGGACGGACGGAAACATGGACAGAAGAACAGATACACAGAGGCGGACAGACGGATAGACGGAGAGACGTGGGGTCAGACAAAGAGACGAACAGACGAAAAGACAGACGGACTGACGGACAGACGGACTGAGGATACATACAGACAGATGGTGAGACCCATAGACCTCTCACTGAAAACAAATCTACTCATGAGGGGAGAGTAATTCATATTTGACTCGCCATTCATGAGTATATTTGGATGAGTAACTCATGCGTGGAGCGTTAACACTCAAGAGTAAAAGTTTACTCGTTTTGAAAACTCAATTGCCCAAATGCATGACCTTCTCCCTATGAGTTGCCTGACTCATGACGCACAAAACATTGGTATCAAAACTCCCTGTTGAGTCTCGCAAACTCATGTAAGGCGAGTAAGGAATGTACTCACGACCCGTGAGTTAGTGAAACTAAACGTTTGGGTTTAAGAACTCAGGAAAAAGAGGACAGGGATTCTTGCTAACTCATTGTTCGTGAGTAATGAGTTCAAAAACCAGTTTGAAATCATTAACTCTTCAAACGCAGCTTAAGGAAACCAATGATGCGGCGGTAAATATGATCAACCGTGAATTATCCATGAGCTGCTTTACACAAGCCTTACGCGTTAATATTACCGCCATGACGCCATCTTGCATGTTTGTGCCGGAAGTGCAGCACGGGACGCGGCGGACGCAGTGAATTGGAGGCTGGAGCGACTGGTGAGTGTTAAATGTTACGCATTTTATTGCCTGTAGGTATGTTTAAGTGCAAAATGCATACCTATTTTCATTGAAAATGTACCTACATGTTCACTCACACAACACTGCTGATACCTTGGGTTGTCCTGTGGGTTGGTTGACCCTCCCAGTTATGTATTGTCTATATCATGAAAGCCTTTTTGAGGGGTTCATAATATCCATCAAAATGTGGAATATCATATCAGTCATGCTCAACATGCCCCTACAGTGAAACCTAACCTGTTATTCTACGGGCAGCTTTGCCAGCGTGAAGCCTAACAGAATAATTAAAAACATCAAGTATTTTCTTTAAGCCTTTGCCTGTAGCATCTATTTCTGCCAGCCCTTAATGCTCAAACCCTGGTGCAAACATCTATAGGTTAGGATAGGTGGTATATGTGCAAATGAAGTTCGAGTGGTAGGCATGTGGAAGGTTGTATGTTGTAAGATGTAGGCTGGTAGATTGTAGGTACCTATTTAGGTTGTAAGGTCTAGTTAGTAGGTTATAAGGCAAAGCTAGGTCAGCTTTTCATCATGTTTTTCATCTTCCTCGTAGTTCAACTAGTATTTTTGTAATAAACGACTTGTACATAATTGAATCATTTGGCCGAATCCTTCTAAAAATGAGCACCCCAAGTGCTTCTTCTAAAAGCCCACCCCTGCACCCCCCAAGAGTGAGATCTAGATACCAGGCATGGTCGAATTGATTCTATCATGATGTTCATTGTTCTCATCTCCTCAGCTGGACGGTGCCATGGAGGCCACTTTCTCAGAGAGGCGACACCTCATCGTCAAGAGGAAAATCCCGATGGCCACCATCCGTCGTCGATGAAAACAAAGTATGTACATTGTCATAGATAACATGAATCACTGTACATGGTCTGATGCGTTGTAAATTAGCGATCCTATGCAGTCAGAGTCAGGTGGTTTGGTGCATGCAACTGCAGACGCGCCTTCACCGGCTCTCAGAGTCAGTTTTCTTTCTGAAGCTCATCTTGAGTTATTATGCACCCGCCCTCATGTGTATTTTGTTTCCCTTGCGCAGTTACCGACAGACTAGGGCCAATATCCGAAAATGATCCGATCCACAGGATCCAAGAGCGCAGTTCTTCTTTCTGATTATAAATTCATCAATACTTTTTGGAGACCCTGCTGGTCCTTGATCCAACATATTTCTTTTGTCGATGAATACCGGCGATCTTGAATCTTACATTTTTGCTCTGTGGATTGCTTCTGGGGATCTTGTATCCTACATTTAGTCTCTGAGAACACATTTTTCTTGCTAAATTTCAAAATGCTTTGCATTAGCGAGGCGTACAAGGTTGTTTAAGAAGTCTTTGTGCACAACCTGCTTCGCTGGCCCGAAACTTCAAACTTAACGTTTAATTTTATGTCTACAGACATGACATTTACGTTGGATCCAGGAAATTTGAACTCTGGCATTTCGTTCTCGCGTGGGGTCCGGAATCCCTAAGTGTTATTTATACGTGCGATCCAGGGGATCTTGGATCCTAAAATTATATTATATTTTTCAATGAGATCAAGGAGATCCAGTATTCTGAAATCCTGGCATTGCATGGGATCTTGCGGATCTTGGATCTTGATTTTTGGCTGAGGCACAAATCTGTACTTATACCGACAATGCATGCATAACCCCAAGGTCATGTCCGCTGCACGGTAGGGATTGCGAGAGTTACTAATGCTACTGTAAAACAGATGTGCTTGTGTGACATCGCATTTGCATGACCACCGATAACGGAACTGGATTGGCAGTTAATTTTCAGACGCTGCAGTAAGAAGTAGAAGAATTTAAGCCGGCCATGCGAATGTCGATGGCGTCTTACTGGTATAGTCGTCCTTCAGCATGCGTCATTAATCCTTTGTTTTCAGGTCTGGAAAGAGCTGAGTCGGATAAAAAAATGCCGACTTGCAGGACACCAACGAGTTGGAACTCTCCCGGGAAGCCATGACCCCGATTGTGGCCAATGGCGAAGGTGAAAGAGCAGCTGGATGCCTCACAGATGGTAAGTTAACAACATTTTACCCGTGAATGTTGGAACCGTAACCGAATAGGTACCAAAAGCTCATGTATTTATGAACGTCCCGTTAACAGTTTGATATACCCGTATACACTTACACGGAAAGTATTTAAAAAAAGAGCAGAAAAATGTGGAATTTCATTCGTGCTTCTTATAAGAGATCATAGAAGTTCATCGTTATATCCACTGTAGTAAACTACAGTGGATACTCAATACCTATAGGCATTGAGTATGATTAACACATTTTTATCGTCAATTTCAAAGTAATATATGCGAGCACTATTTACTCTAAACATATTTTAATGTTATGCTCACAAGCATCTTCTAACCCGCACCCCGCGTGAGTTCCTGGATTTCCAGGCCCTGCTGGGGGGGGGGGGGGGGGAGGAAACGTTTGAAACCCCCTTTTAACTTAGTTCCTGGGCCATGCGATACGGCGAAGGCGGCGTTCGAAAGCACGTCAAAAATAAGGAAGAAATCATTTCGGTCACCTTTTTGGTCAGGTCAAAGGTCAGGTCAACAGAGGTCATTGAATGAAAAAGTTCGCCGATTTCCAGGTTAAATTTTGATAATTTTCAATTTTTGACAACATTCAAATTTTGTTCAGATCAACGCATAGCTCGGAAACTAATAGAGCTACAAAACCACAGAAAAGCACCTTTGATAGCCCATTAACGCTCTTTCTGATTAATTCTCTCAGATTTGACCTGCCGTCAGTGGTTTTGCATGCGGGGGAGGGGTAAAAACTGCCAAAATAGATATATTTTTCTGAAAGTTTTTCAGCAAAAACTTTTGACTTAAGCCTTTCACGAACTTTCTTTTACCGGAATCGTGTTTCTCTCGTCAAGACGCATTGAATAAACTATTATGTGACCTTGAAAGGTTAACTTAAAAACTTGACCTCAGTTCAAGGTCATGACCTGACCGATAAGGGTCAGGTTGCATATCAGTTGATCCGTTCGTCGAGATGAACACAACGAAGGTGTTTTCATCGTTCTATGCCTCTATCAAAATTTATTCGCGAAAAACTGTCAGATACCATTCGTGACCTGAGATGTCATCAGGGGCATAAAACGGGGTCACGGGTGCCATTTTCATGTTAAGTGTGGTTGCACTAATTGCTTATATGCCTGCTTTACCATATTATCAGAGAGTATCATCGATGAAAACACTGAAATAAATTCATAAAATACGGATATTTGCTGTACAAGAGATTAGGTGCAGATTTGGTCAAATTAGGTACACTCGCGGGGTAGCCCGTCGTGAAAACGGCCAATATGACTTACGTCCAAAAGAGGTGCCTTTCGATTGTCTCCAATTTACTTACCTTTAACTGAGAGGTCGCAAAATTCACCTGACCTTAGGCCATCGACATCAAAATGCTAAGATATACATTTTGTACAAACTGTTGCTCTTATCAATCGCTGCAAGTTTCAAAGCAATCGGTCACTTAGGTGTAGCTATGGTAGGCTTTATAACTTTTTAAGTAGTGAGGTCACTTGGGTTGACCTGGCGACCTGACTTTAGGTGACCCGGAGAGCCGCCGTTTTTTTAGATATTCGCGAAAATCCACAGAAGGGGTGTTCAAACACCCTCCCCCTCCCCCAGCAAGACGTGGGTTAAAATTGCGAGAGGCATACTGTACCAAATTAAAGTTTGCAGTTCGTGGCCTTGATTTCTGAAGGTAAATTTTTCCGTCGCAGACGATGCGATCGACCATCTTCTCTGCACCGTGCTAAAGAGCACCAAGTTGTGTTCACATCGGCGCCGCAGCCACGGCCTCATGTGGCGGACGACTTCCACGCCATAGAGGGCGTGCCAGCAGTGCAGTTTAAGGAGCTAACGGCAAAGGTGAACAAGCTGCTGACGTGGGGGGCCGCGTTCACAGTGTTTGCGCAGTCGTTCAACCGCCCAGCCATCCGTCTGGCCGGCTACCTGATGTGTGCCGTGATCCTGAAGACCGATGTGTCGCCGCCCCCAAAGCAGTGGGCGGCGATGACCGGCTGCGTTTAGGAGTGCACGGGGAGGGACATGAGGCAGCACTTTAGGGACTTTCTGTCTCTTTTTGTGTTTGTGTTTCTGCCAGGTAGTTTTGCAAAGAAATGGCGTTAACGCTTTTTCATGCGTGTAGGTCAAGTTCATGTCTGGAAGGGCATGAGCGTCGTGCTGTGTTCATCGCCCTTGTTCATATGATCAATGATGTAATAGTCGTGGTTTATCTGCATGCTATGCATTGTTTTAATAAACCTTATGTTTTAATGTTATGACTCTCATCTCATGGGTGAGGCTGACCGCCAGGGGATGAGTCGACAGAGTGGAAAAACCGGCGGCAGAGCGATCTAATAGGTGTGTTCACTTGACCATCATGTTATGAGTTACATTTAACTCGCGTATCAATCGTTGCATGACATGAGTTACTAGCGATGCTTGAATTCGTCACAAACGGTAAACTCATGTGGTATGAGTGAGGGAACGAGAGTTAACCCGCAACTCATTGGTGATGTGACCGCTACAGGGCTAGTAACATTTACTAGCGCCTCATGTAGTCAAACGTGTGGTGTCTTCATTAACGGTGTAATATGAGTAAGCCTATACTCGCATATCATGAGTAATCAAAATGAGTTACCAAGAGTATATGAGTTTTTCACAATCGGTTAACTCATAATACACGAGTGAAGAGACATGAGTTAACGCACAATTGCGAGGTGGAATGACCGGTGCAGGCCTAGTTACATTACCGGCGCCTCGAGCAGTCAAATAGGTTGTTTAAAATTACCGCCGGTTCATGAGTTTACTCATCACCCATGGGTAATTTTGTTTTCAGTGGCTGTATGTATACCATCTGTAAACCCATAGACCCATAGACCCATAGACCACAGACGGTATACAGAGGTCTATGTGAGACCGAATAAAGGACTAAGAGGGAAGCGCAAACGGCTTTGGATTAGAGGGACGTGCTCATGGAGCTGACCGATGAATGGGTCAGAGAGAACGACCAGACGACCAGCGCACTGACAGACCGGCATACCTACAGACGGACAGTCCGTCGGTCGGTCGCCGTCCGTAACCGGTTTGGCCGCGTCCACCGGCCCAGCTCCGGCGTGTGGAGACATATAAGGAGGCGGCTCGGCGGCCGGTACCCGTCTTCCGGGAGCCGCGGCGCCACGCGACGGCCGACGGCCAGTACTGTCCTTCCTGGCGCGGGTCGGACGGTAAGGGTGGCATTGACATCCTGCACAGTACTGTCCGGACCTGGACCCGCTGTCCGGCCAGGGCTCAGGCTGTCCGGTCAAGTACAGCTTGTCCGATCGGACGCTGACTGTCCAGTCAGATGCATGTTGTCCGGTCTGGCATTGGCTGTCCGGCACAGTATGAACACCGGCTGCCCTGTCCGCCCGAGGTCATTCTTCAGCTGTAGTTCAATGATTTGATGCAATGTTTATGCTCCATAGTTAGATATGTGTGGATAATAGAATATGGCTAATGTTCTGAGGTGTAATAATTGGCGACAGTTTCGTTGGCATGGCTGGTATTACCCGAAAACACCAAGCGCCTGCGCATGCCTCCAAGTCATCGATTGTCTGCAGAGCCACCACGCACACATAGTAAGGCTTCTTAGTGACAAGTGTTGTAAAGCAGAGCCGACAGCCGTTGTCCTGGACTTTGCACCGACGCGTCCGTTGTCCTTTTTTTCGGCTAGCGGCGGCGGTTCTGATGCGCAGTCATTGTGGTCGCATGCACCGTGCAGGCGATGTAGGTAAGCCCCTTAGAAGTACCTATACGATGCCGAAAACTCATTCATAATACGATTACCTATTTAATAAGATATAAATGGATTATACCTACTCGGAAATAATCCACTTACTGGTTCACATTCGGACACAGACTCTGCCGTTGTGTCAATGAAACGTTTCAACGGAATAGCCGCTCATCGACGGCTAAAAGCAGGTTTTCTTCCGCAGACCATGAGTAGTAGGCTGTCCCGCCGGGCAGGTCTACCCTCCGGCACAGTATTCCATATCTAAACTGAAACAGCGCACGGGACTGTGCGCAGCACTCATAAAAATGATAAAAGGAATGTTGTATGGAATACGTGTTGGGATCTGCTCAGTGCTCATGAAACCTTCCTAAATACGTGTTTTGAACGTCTTCAACAGTACCCAGTTGTGTATATTTATTACCATTGATTGACAACGGATCATGAATCGATAATATTCGGATCGCCTCACTGCCGTCACGGCACCAGTGGCGACGCCGACCAATGAGCCCTGCTGCATGCATAAAACTGGTTTCTGTGTCAGCAGCCACGTCACCGGCCGCATGCGGTCAGGTCACGACGAGCTTCCTTATGGATGTATCGTTCCTACCAAATCAAACGTCTCCCTGGAACTTCGAGCACCGTCAGACGCCGCAGAAGGAAGGTCGACCCTCCCGCCTCACAACCTTCAAAAGCGGCGGCGGTAGCGCCTGGCGGTGGGAGCGAAAAGTCTGGATCGTAATATCGACTGCCGCCTCTCGCGGTCGCGGGGCTCGGCGCTCCCAGCCCTCTACCAGGTCGTACCCAGCGCAGAGCGCCGTGTCTCCTCTGCGCCGGGATCAGCTCACGTGCCACTGAGAGCCGTCTGTCTGCATGGGGTCGGTGCCGTCCAGCAGGGATCAGGGTCCCGTGGTGCGGTGCAGAGGTCAGGGCCTGCCGTCGACTCCGTCCTGCGCCGGTGACCGATCTGCCGGCTTTTGTCGCCACCGCGCCGCACAGAGCGTTGTCGACGGTGATCGGAGCTGTACTGAGCTCTGACGGGGCGACAGGGGAGGGGAGGGGAGGGGCTGGACCTCCGCCGGACCATGTATGGATACATATCCTGATTCTTTGTGTTTTGGAGACGTGAGGAGAATGCTGGACGATTAGAGGCCCCACAGGGGTCAACGTTCATATGACACTCCTGGTAATAACGATTACGATCCGCTGCGAATAATTGTGGGCGGCATGTTCTTATCTCAGTCGCTAATTGTCAAAGCACTGGCCTGGCCTCCGCAATCTAAGCTGTCCAGTGTCCACTGTACGAGCGATCAGTTAAATACCCTCAAACTGGAGTCTGAATCACGTTGACTGAACGGGACATGCGCATCCCCACCACATACGGCCGCGCCGGCCTGCCCCCCCCCCCCACCCCCGGCGCTACCCCTCGTGGCTCGTCATTTTTGCTGGGATACCTCAGTGTCAGTCGTCAGCCCGCTCTCCGATCAGCATATTGGGCTGCGCTGGCGCCGACAGTGCGCAAGAAGCGACTGCTTTAGGGATTCTTTGTCGACCCCGGCGCCGCCCAAGCATGGAGGCGGTGCGTGGCATCGGGTCTTTCATGGTCAAGCTGTGACGGTGGTGATGTGGTGACGTTAGTGAAAGTGGCATGTGCTGTTGGTGACGATGGTGATTGGTGACATGCAGTGATGCGTGAGATGTGGCGAGACATCAGCTGATGAGAGGGCATGCCCACAGCCCAGAGACAATACGAATCACCAGTTCCTGCTAACTATGGTTCGTGGGTTTTTGTTGTCATGGTGCGCCATGATCGGTGAACGCCTCCCGGGACAGAGATTGGGTGACTGTCGCCTCCGACGGGACCTCCCCGCTCCAGCCCTGGTCAGCTGATCTGTGTATCCGGCGAGTAGGTATTCTCCGCCCGCTGTACCGTCTACTATACGTGGTACCATATCGCGGGCATAGCACTTGTGCACATCGTAACGCGATAAAGCAACACGCGGCTAGCCTCATTATGCGAGTTTATTTATGTAAAAAAGCTAATCTCACGATGCTCCGCATGGTAAAACCTTGGTTGACTCGGTGGACATAATGCGTGTAAAAAAAACGGAACTGGCGATTCATAAAAATATACAAAAACATGCAGTAGCAGCTCTCTAACAGCACAATTTATACAGCAACCATCTCTTCGGAGATACTCTCCTGGCCCGTAAGCTCAATCCAGTCTCCCAATTATACCATTATCTGTCAAACAGCCCTAACAGATGTCAGCAGCACAGTCGGAGCCTCGAACGGCGACGCACCAGCAGGCACAGGCGCCCGGAGACGGGGCCCGCGAGATCAATTCAACCCAGTACAAAACTGACAACGCACCAAAACCCTGCCTGTGAAGCCCTTTCACTGGAGTCGCCAAAAATGCCAGCGCGGTAGCAACAAAATTGAGTGAAATGCCCCGGTGACGTAAAACAAAAAATGTCACGACTTCCATAAATCTCGTTCATCAGGAATACAAGAGTAAAAAGCAGTAATAAATAGAAACGCGCCAGCCCGCCAAATCCTCACGCAAAATATACAGCCAAAATATACAGCCGGTACGCATTAGATAAAAACGTCGTTGACAAGACTTCCGCAAATCAAGGAGATTCAAAGCTCACAACCCGCTCGTACAGAGCACATTCTCAACTGACATTGACTTAAAGCAGTTACAAATTCCCCAATTACAGCAACACCCCGCGGTACGTTCAGACTCCAGAACACTCATCATCTTTCATCACGTTTCTCCAGGCTCCAGCCCTTGATATCACCCGGGGCTCAGACGGCTCCTCGCCGTAGGAAAGTCGGGGGCCCAGCAGCGCCCACCGTTTGCGCGTACTGCGGGGTACCCCACCACACGACCGTCCGGCGGTCCGCGGAGTCACAGTCGGAGGGTCGCCGGGCACGGTATGGAGGCAGCGCGGTCCGCGGCGGCCCCACCCGCCGGAGAAGACACCGTGACGGTACTGCAAGGCACGCAGAGTACTGCAGAGTGAGTACCGCGGGTACCGCCGGATTCCAACGAAGTACCGCGCCGTACCACACCCAGCAGGACAGAGTCTAACAAACAGCGTCCGCGACAGGCGCTACGACTTGGTCGCCGGCCTGGCGCCGCCCGGCCGCGACGACGCCGAGTTTTTGGCTGCGGCTGCGCTGACTTTGGCCGCGGCGGCGGCGGCGCGGGCTGCCGAGGCCTTGGTGGGCGCCGGGCCCACCCTGGCCGCTGCGCCCTCCTTCCCTCCCGTCTTCCCCGCGCTGGGGGGAGATTTGGCCGCCGCCGCCGCCGCCGAGCCCGTCTTCCCACCCGTCTTTTCTGCGGAGTCTCCGGCTGGACCGGCCGGCCGGCCTCCCAGTGCTGTCTTTTTCCCTGCAGCGCCACCGGCTGCCTTCGTCCCGGCCGCGCCGCCCGCCGCCGCCTTTCCGGCCTTCTTTGCCGCCGCCGTGCCGGTTTTCTTGGCCGTTGTGCCGGTCTTGGCGCCCGGCGCGCCGTCACTGCGCTCCGAGGACGGAGAGTTGACGTTGGAACGCGAGGACGTTGTGGAGGACATGGACTGCTGGGAGGACGCGGCAGACAGCGAGCCGGGACGGGAGGACGACGACGGAGCGGCGGCCCTCTTCGAGGACTGGCCGGCTGGTTTGGAGAACTGCGAGGATGGGGTCTGTTTGGAGGTTAGTGCCGATGAAGCAGGCTGCTTTGAGGACGTAGCAGAAGCGGGTTTCTTTGGTGCTGATGAGGAAGACGCGGCAGACTTTGCAGACGTCGTTGATTTCACAGAGCGGACGGAGGCTGGCGACTCGTTGCTAGCTTTCTGTGAGCCACCGGTCTGCTTGGCGGGCTGGGACTGCTTGGCAGAGCTGCCGATAGTAGTACCGCCGCTGACGGCTGGTGCCGGGGCGGTAGAGGCGGTGGTAGAGAGGGCGGTAGAGTCGGTAGAGGCGGTGGAAGAGAGGGAAACAGAAGCGGTGGTAGCAGTGGAAGCACTAGTAGAGGCAGCGGCCGACCGGGGCGTCGGTTTGGCGTACTCGGGGATTATTTTGTCGGGTTCTGTCGCGGGCCGCTGCTGGCTGGCCGGCGCTACGGTCGCCGTCGGTTTCTGAGCAGAGACGCTGGCCGACAGGGGACGGGAGAATGTCGGCGCCAGCGGGCTCGACGATGGGCTCGGGTTCGCGGTGAATTTAGCCGCCCACGGGAGCGGCCGCCGCGACTGGTAGCCAGTCGGACCGCTGCCGCCGACCGCCGTCGGATCCGCCGCTGAGGGCTGCGTCTCGGCAGTGCGATTGGGCTTCTGCTCCACCACCGGTCTCTCCTCGACGATCGGCAACCAGGCCTTATCGGTGCGGCCGGCTGCAGAGGAGACGCGACTCACGGTCGGCTGTCTGGAGCCCACCGACCGCCACGGAGCCGTGTTCTGATACAGACGCGTGCCGTCCTGCCCCACACCCGGCTCCAGCATGCTCCTCGGTCGCGGTCGCTCCTCGACGGGCGCTCCCTGTACCTCGTCAATGGTGCAGTACAGGTTATCCGTCGGCGTCACGCCGCCGACCGTGTCCATATTGCAGTCGTCATACAGCTCTGCGGCGTTGGGCGGCCGCGGCGGCGGCTCGCTGGGCCGCACCAGCAGACTGGCCGGCCGCAGCGGCCGTCCCACGTCCGAGCTGGTCCTCACTGGGGGCCGCTGACCTCGCCGGCCGCCCGGGGACGTCGGCAGCGTGCTGAACTGGCCGATCGGCTGCGGGATCGGGTTGGAGATGCCCAGACTGCGCACCTTGTCCCGGTCCAGTTTGGCCGCCTTAAAGCTCTGGCTGGGACGGAGGGACGACTCGGCGGCGGCGGGGGGAGAGTCCGGGGCCTTATCACCCCGCCGGAACACGCTGGCCACACGGGAGAGGGTGGAGGAACGCGACCCGGCTCCGCCGGAGGACGAGCCGTCCCGCTCCAGGGTCGAGCCGCGCTCCGACTCCAGGGTTGAAGAGCGGCTGTCCGGGCCGGACGGTCGCGGGCTGGCCGGCGCCGAGTCGGTGCGGCTCACTGGAGCGAACCGCACCTGGGGCACGGCCGGCGGCGCCGGCGCGGCCGGCACCGACTCCGAGCGCTGCACCAGGGGGATCCGCTCGGCGGCCGCCGTCGGCTTCTCCTGCGAGACCGGCTTCTCGTCCCGCCAGAAACCGCTCTCCAGCAGTGAGCGGATATTTGGCATCCGGGAGCCCGAGTCTGCTGCCTTTCCCATATTCGTCGCCGCTGCCTTCTGTCCTGGCGCCGGCGAGGGTTCCGGAATATTAGCGTACTTTCTATCCATTCCGCCGTTCACCGGCTTGGTGTCAGTCCCCGCCGTCGCCTTGGTATTGGGAACGTTGGCGTACCTCTGCGCCAGCGGCTGGGCCGGCGCCGGCGGCTCGCCCGCACCGGCCGCCGGTTTGTCCTGCAGTCGGCCCGCGGCAGCCTTCACCTGTCCGGTGACGGCGCGGGTCGGCGGCGGGCCGGTCGGCCGCGGCGGACCGGCCGCTCCGCGCGACAGGAAGGCGGCACGCGCATCGGTGGTGGACTGGGGGCCGGCCGCCGGCCCCGACCAGCCGCCGGCCGTCACAGAGGGGCCTGCCGCCCGGACCTCCGCCGCCTTACCGCCGTCCGGCCGGCACATCCCGAACGTGGTCCGACTGCCGGAGCCGGCGGCCCGGACCGAGTTCACGTCCGCTTTGGTCTGTTGTTTGTCGACCATTCCGAACGTGGTTCGCGGCTGCTGTGAGGACTTCAGCGCGTCGGCCACCACTTTCTGAATGCCAGAGCCGCTGCCGGTCGTCTGGCGGCTAGGGCTGGTGGTCGAGGCGCCAGAGCGCTGTGCAGCTGAGGGCTTAGTGCTTGGCTCCACCTTGCAGACCTGCTTGTCGGTATGTTTCTCCGCCCCCTGCGCAGCTGCTCCCGGCCGATTCAGGAGGCTCCCCCGTCCCGATGTGTTAGCGCCCCGACCACTGTTTGAGGAGGCGGGGACGCTGGCGGGCGGCGGCGGCCGGGCCGGCGCGCCCCCGGTGTCCGGCTGCAGGTCCTCGCCCTCCTCCCTCAGCATCATCAACGGCACCCGCACGGGGGCCATCTGCTCAGGCGGGCCGTCGGTGGCGGTAGCGGCCCGGCGCACCGAGCGAGCCTCGCCGCCGCCGCCGCCACCACCTGCGGCTCTGCCACCGGCGGTCGGCAGCTTCCTGGAAATAGCAGCGCCGCGTCAGAGGGATGGGTTATAGAGTCACTGACTGACAAACTACCAGAGACGGCCGTCCTCGCACCGAACAAAGATTAACTGGTCAAAGAGCGTCAACTCGCCGGGGACACACTGGCGGCAGCCCGCTAGCGTCGACGGTCAGTTCGGTTTTGCCGCCGTTTTTGCTCCCTCCCGGCACGGCTGGATTAAGCGTTATCTCAGACAGCCGCGTCCCCAGCCGGCGTTTTTGGTAGGCTAAAACCACCTGCCCCGTTCTCCACACTTCCGAACAGCGCTACCCGCCGCCCAACATCCGCCCACGTCCTTTTTACCGCCTAGCTCACAACCAAATCTGCACCACCGCAAAACCGTCCTCCGTATTCCCTTATACATACAGCCACGTACCGTCTCAGAGCTGTCAGACCGGGCAGGGTTGGACAGCTAGGCAGCCGGATGCTGGCGCGGTTCGGCAGCTGACAGCTGGGCAACCGACAGCAGCCGGCGCAGCTGGGCAGCAGCTGCAGCGGCGACAGATCGCGGCGGCGGCAGCAGAAGTACGCAGCGATTGCCACAGCCAGCACCAGCAGCACGAAGATGCACAGAATAACGGTGGTGGTGTGGTCCACTGGGGAGAGAGGGGGAACGTCACAACGCGTCACGTCACCCCTACCCCAGTGACAGTTTCTCTGTATGTCTAGCCCGGCTCGGTACAGGCCCTCCCCCGCCCTACTCACCCGCGTCACTCTGTATATAGGGGCCACTGTCGACGCTGCCGCCGGTGCCCGGCTCGGTACAGTTGGGCGGCGCCCAGCCGGGCTGGCAGTGACAGTTGCCGCGGGAGTTGCAGACTCCGCGGCCGGAGCAGCCGTCCGGACACATACCCACCGTCACTGAGCTGACGGACACACACCGCTGGTCCACGCACATCTGAGGGAGCCGGGGGACGGGGTTAACAGGAACACACCGCCGGTCGCGCGCTGGTTTTATAACAGCTGTATAACTGAGAGATGTTCTGAGCCAGCCTACAAGGTGGCTCGAAACGTTCGGTGCAGACGTGAGGCCGTCGGCGGAAACGAGCTGCTACGCAGCTTCACACCAACCTAGCGTACTTATTATGGCAACTGATAACGTTCGATTTGACGACTCCAGACTTAAGACTGCGACAACTATACCGATACGATATAAGCAAACGCTGACAGTGGTATCGAACCCCGCGTTCGTCCGTCCGCTCTGACCTTGTCGGGTCCGCAGGGAGCGCCCTGAGGCACCAGGCCCGGGTCACGCTGTCTCAGACCCAGGTCGACGATGGCTGTGCGGCACGTCTGTACCTTCCCGGCCGCCTTGACATAGGAGACGTTCAGCTTGGCCGACGACTCGACGCCGTATTCCAGGCGCTCGTTCAGGTGGACGCAGTGGAGGCGGCCGCAAAGCGCGTCACTGGAGGGCGAGACGCGACAAATCGTCACTGAGCGTCACAACACGTCACAGGGCGGTCACTGAACGTCACAGCTCGTCAATGCGCATATACCCGTTGGCGATGGTGCAGAGTTGCTGTTCGAGACCCCAGTCAGCTCGTTATTGACGTCACTACATTGCGCAGCCGGGGGCACGCCGCTTCGTTCACGCTGGACATGACTAGACCAAGACCAGACTGACTTCATAAGACTGGCTTTCAAACGTCACAATACCTGCGGGCCGGCGCGGCGACAGCGTGCCGGAGCCATATCACGTCATTGGAAGCGCCGCGGCACAGTGCTGACACAGCACGCCATTGCTGGAATTAGGCCCGACATCTAAAAGTCCTCAGCGCACTACTGCAGCCCCCCCCCCCCCCACCACCAACCCCTGTCCGCAGGCCCTGTAAACCCTAACCTAAACACCCCTACCTACTTGTGTCTGCAGGCCGTGTGGACCCCGGTGTGCCAGTCGAAGCCGCAGTCGCCCAGGTGGTTGCCCTCGCCGTTCTGGTGGTAGCACTGATCCACGGAGCTGTTCCCCGAGGGACCCCAGAGCAGCCGGCACTGGTCGTCCCGGTCGGAGCACTGGCCGTCATAGCAGTAAGCCTGGAGCCCAGCAGGGGGGGGGGGGGGGGTCAGAGGGGAGGGGTGAGAAATCACAGCCGACATGGCTGCCAATACTCGTTGATCAGTGATACAGTATTGTAACAAATATCTTTCCCATACGCCGAATATCCCTTTGGCATTATCCTAGCCCTATGATCCTAGCCGTGCAGGAAAAATTGCACGTGATCTTTCATGCACTGTTTTCCGGTACGGGTTGATGACCTACAGTTCTGGTGATTTTTCGATAAAAAAATATTTAAAAAAGGTGATTTCAATAATTAAATTGTGAGTTAATGAATGGATAGCAGTTAAACGACGGATGGGAAAAATCTTACTGAACTAGCTCCGGAAGAAAAATGGAAACCTCGGTCTTCAAAAAAATCGTAGGCACGAGGTGTAGCCGAGTGCCAGATATTTTTTTTAAAGGCCTCGGTTTCCATTTTTCTTTCCCAGAGCCGTTCAGTAATATATATATTCCCCTAGGTCACCACCTTTCCCCAATGCTCCCCACCTTTCCCCAGTGCTCCCCACCTTTCCCCAATGTTCCCCACCTTTTCGGAGCCGCAGGAGAGCCCGTTCAGTTTGTGGACGTCGCCGGGACAGCGATTCGATTCGCCCGTGCAAAACTCGGGCAGGTCACACTCGCCACGAGCTGGTCGACAGGGCGAGCCGGCGGCACGCGGCTGACACGTCTGTCGGTGTCAGATGGGAACAGACTGTCAGTGTCAGATAACACACAGACTGTCAGCGGCTGGCACGTCTGTCTTTTTTTTTGAGAAAAATCACTGTGTATTTCACCCCGATCAGAATCTCTAGCGGTACAGACCAAGCGGATTCACTCGCGCATATGATTGAAGCAGGGAGCGCCACTGGCAGCGGTCCCTAGCGGCGACCCACAGAAGCTCAGCCGCCGCGGAGCCAGAGAGCAGTATCCACGGCTAGGGTGAGCACGCCGCTCGTCCTCGTCCCAAACACACAGCAACGTGCACCAGATCGTGGGTGCACCACGGTCGCGACAATGCAAAGATACTGATCTTACAAATACATGAACAATGCAGACACAATAACATCAAGCGCATACAAAAGACTGGCACGTCTGTCAGTGTCAGATAACACACAGACTGTCAGTGTCAGATAACACACAGACTGTCAGCGGCTGGCACGTCTGTCAGTGTCAGATAACACACAGACTGTCAGTGTCAGATAACACACAGACTGTCTGTGTCAGATAGCACACAGACTGTCAGTGTCAGATAACACACAGACTGTCAGTGTCAGATAACACACTTACTGTCAGCGCCTGACACAGTGTCAGTGTCAAATACATAGCACACAGACTGACATTGTCAGATAGCACACAGACTGACAGTATCAGATAGCACACAGACTGTCAGTGTCAGATAACACACAGACTGTCAGCGGCTGACACGTCTGTCAGTGTCAGATAACACAGACTCTCAGCAGCTGACACAGACAGTGTCAGATAACACACAGACTGTCAGTGTCAGATAACACACAGACTGTCAGCAGCTGACACAGTCACTGACAGTGTCAGATAACACACAGACTGTCAGCGGCTGACACACACTGACAGTATCAGATAGGACACAGTCTGTCAGTGTCAGATACAACACAGAACACAGACTGTCAGCAGCTGACATCACAGGAGCTAACACGTCTGTCAACATATTTCTATGCCATATCCCTCGCCCGCACATGCCATTTTCCCATCCCAGAACGCACATGGGGTGGGGGGTGGGGTTGCCACCCCCGCGCCATTTCGTTCCTGTTGGAGATAGAGCTTAGCGGTAAAGACCAAAAAGATTCCTTGGGAAGAGACGAATCCAATGATACCCAGTTTTACCTTCTTGGATCAGTCATTGACCTTCCAGGTCAGGTCAAACTAAAAAATGTTGCTGTTTTGGGTCACCGTTGGATATAAAGTGCGCTGCTTAGCATATACCGATGACGATGCCGTTTTCTGGTGCCAAGCCAGCTAGAACCTCTTTGCCACACTACCCGACCAGGTTTTTGCTGCTGAGGTCATTTCAGGTCAAGTTAGGTCAAGGTCAATTATATGTGTTTGTATGTCTGTGTGTGTCTGTGTGTATACTGATGTGTGCACCGATTGTTTATGTTTCCATATTACATGAAATCATGATCTGAGAAGCTTTTACCAAAAATGCAGTCAAAAAACTTCGCAAAAAGTAAATTCCGCTTGCCTAAAACGCAATTATCTTAGATGACCTAGGTTGACCTTGACCCTGACTTTGACATCTGTACATCGTCGAACATGTTCCATGATAGGTGGGAGGTAGGACTGGCAAGAAAGGCCGAAATCAAGGCGTCAAAAGCTCACAAGGCCCATAGCCAACGCAAGATGTCGAGAATTGGCCATTTGGGTCATGACATGACCTGAAAAACAAGGTCATATCTCCGAAACCAAAAACCACAGAAACTTGAAATTTTCAGTGGACATCAAGGAAGGATAGAGGAGCAGCTATACGAAAAATCAGCCTTCTAGCTCTTCTAAAAATGTTGAGTGCAGAGCAGAAAGACTACCTGGGGGGGGGGGGGGGTGGCAACCACCCCCTCCCCCCCCCATGTGCGGGCGAGGGATATTCATAACTTCATGGTGACAAACCAATGTGACCAGTTTTTTATCGGAAAATGTCCTACAGGTTTGATGCAGTGGCAGAAACAATCTGTCCCTGGCGGACCAAAGCTGCCTGACTTATATCATGGTCATCAGCTACCCGTGACCGACACAGCCCCTATCAGAGAGCCCAGCTGACACCCAGTCTGACCCCTGAAGCAGTCTGTATCAGGGAGGCAGTCTGCCCATGACCAAAACGTGCAACATATACAACAGACATCTCCCATCCATCACAGCTCCTCACCCAGCCGTCAGCCATCCAAGGCCAATCGCATTCCACAGATCACCCTTTCCGAATGACCTCAGTGTTTGACGTCACGCGCCGCGGACATTCCGGGCGGTAAATAACGCCGCCCTGCCGGCTCACCTGCGGGTCGCAGCAGGCGCCGCCAGCACAGGTGCCGTTTCGTCTCAGCCGGCACGTGAGGGGGTCACAGCAGGGGGTGGTGCAGTCCCCCGGCAGGCCGCAGTCACACTCTTCCCCCGGCTCCAGGAAGCCGTTACCGCACACAGAGCCCGAGGACAGACTGGGGGGGGGGGGGGGAGAGCGGGGTCAGAGGTCGTCACCAGTCAGCGAGTGGTGTGACTCCCTCCCATAAACTCACGGCCCGGGTCTTCATACCCTAAACTCACGGATCCGTGGGTAAATTCGCGGCTTTCCGGGCCTCCGTCCCTAAACTCAAGGCTCTGTGGGTCTCCGCCCCCTTCCTCCCAACTCACAGCTCCCAGAGTCCGTCCCCTAAACTCACAGATCTTAACGTCTCTGTCCTCCAAAACTCACGGCTCTGTCGATCTCCGTCCCCCAAACCCATGACTCCGTGGATAAACTCACGGTTCTGCAGGTCTACATCCCCCAAACTCACGGCTCTGTCGATGTCCGTCCCCTAGCTTACGGCTATGTTGGTCTCCGTCCCCCAAACTCACGGTTCTGTTGGAATGTCGTGCAGGCAGTGGCCCAGGCCGTGTTTCAGCGCCCGCTTCAGCTGCTCCCTACTGCAGGAGCTCCACTGCGTGGGGCCAACCGAGCTGCAACACATCAATACTCCGTCAGAGGCAATCTCGGAGACAGACGGACGCACGCGGAGATAGACAGGAAGGCGAACGCTACCATGGTTTGGTCCACTATCGTGGTGGATGGTGTACAGTCCACAGCAGAAGTAATGTGCGGTTTCAGTCATGGGCATGCTCTGCTTCTGAAGCTTAGGAACGATTAGCCAGACTACAATGAAACTTTGAATGTAGCTTACATGTATATTCACCCTTGCAGCTGCAACTTTAGCTATTGACATATTCTTTTCGATCACTCCGCATTAAACAATCGCCAGTCAAAGCCAACCGTTGAGATTGGTAAAACCCTACATTACTTTAGCGGTGGGCTGTACGTTTGACAAAGGGCGAATGGCGAAATAATTATTGAACAGAAAATCAGTGATGAGCATGACATAATGAAACTATAATAAAATGACTGAATGCCTGAAAAAACTTATCCCAGAAAAAAATGAACATAAAACGGTAATTGTCCAACGCTTAAGTCTAGACTAAGTAATAAAACAGTCACCAGACGATTCGCTATTTTTCGACGGTCCAGGTCAAGGCTAAATGGCAGACTCACAGAGCTATGATTTCTAGACTTAAGGCCGAAACAGACTCTTTCCTTATTCAGGAAATCACATGCGGGAGCCTATTCAAATACATTAATTCTGCCCGCATCAATCGCATGCGGGAAGTGCGTGCGATTAATGCAAGCGTGCTTCCATGTATTTGAGGCTCTCACATGCAATTTCCTGACTGCGGAAAGAGTCTGTTTCCGCAATCAGTCAATGAGCCGACTCTCGGTATAGATCTGTTCAGCTGAGCCGACTCTCGGTATAGATCTGTTCAGCTGAGCCGACTCTCGTTATAGATCTGTTCAGCTGAGCCGACTATCTGTTCAGCTGAGCCGACTCTCGGTATAGATCTGTTCAGCTGAGCCGACTCTCGTTATAGATCTGTTCAGCTGAGCCGACTATCTGTTCAGCTGAGCCGACTCTCGGTATAGATTTGTTCAGCTGAGCCGACTCCCCGTCTGGAATTATTACCTGGTGGAGGCGGCGTACATGACGCAGCGATCGTCACGAGCGGGACACTCGCACGCAGGGGTGTCGTGTTGGAGGCCCAAATTGTGGCCCATCTCGTGGGCCACGGTCGACGCCAGCACCGCCAGCCGGGACATCTGGCGGAGAGGACGGGAAACAGCCGTCCATCGGTCAGCTGACCAGCCCGGGATCGGGCAAGTGCCAGTGAAATGCTTCCAAACATTCAGTCCTATCAAAACAAAATGTCACATTCAGATATTTACCTTAGTCAAGGATGATGACTACAAACCTACGCGAAGGAACACAAAACACAGCTACCAGACTCGGCTTTTCTAGCGCGCCCTGCCGCCTCCCGCGGGCCCTGGTAACAGCCCCCGGTGCGGGCCGCCCGGGTCGCCGGCGGTCGGACCGCGGACCGCTGCAGGTCGGTCGGCACGCACCGGGCTCAGCCGACCCGCTGCGGCCGCTGACCGCACGGAGAGCATACAGAACACGCTGCACAGCAGTGCATAACAACAGTGCACAGCGCGTGCATAACAGCGCAGAGCGCGGCTCAAGGTCACAGCCGGTCGCGCGGGGAGCTGGGGCCTGGTAACTGGCGGCGGGCTGAGCACGAAAACAGGCACCGAGCGAAAATTGGATGGGTCCGTACCCGCGACAGGAGAAATACGGCACCGGCTAGCCACGCATGAAAGTAGGAATGCTAGCAAAATCGTTTAGCGTAGCTTTGGAGTAAAACGAGCCATCGTGCTTGTTTCCTTCTCCATAACATATTAACTCTCTGGAACGCAGGTGAACGAATTGCAAATCGAAATCAAATGCGAAGAAAGGCATGACGTACGTTCTTTGTGTAGCCGAAGTCCCAGCTGTTAGTTTGGCACTGTAAATCACGCCCCGTCGCGGAAATTCCACAGGGTCCTAACATCATCCCCATCAATCCCAGCCTGTCATAGCGCCTGTGGCACTATGTCGCACGTCCTCGCTACCCTCCCTATTCCGGCCTCACAGCAGGACACCTGGGCGGTCCAGCGGCCCACCTGTGGGGACGGGTCCCCTCCCCTCCCTCCCTCTCCCTGCCCGGTCGGCGCCCCTCTCCCTCTCCCCTCCTTACCTCCATGGTGCGATCGGTGCTGACTCCGCCGCTCTTGTCGGACGTGCACATGACGTGGTCGCGCGCCTTTCCCACGACGCCGCCCTCGAACTTGGTGGCGCTGCAGCACACGTGGGAGGGCGCCGGTCAGCCACCGGAGGGGGAGGGGGGAGGGGACGGGCTCAGGACCGGTCAGTGGCACACAGCAGCTCTTACGGATGGTAGGACACGGCGGCGCGGAGCCACGGTAGGAGGGTGTCGGGGGGGGGGGGGGGTAAGTGTCCGTTGGCAAGATGAGAAGAGGGCAAACAGGGTTGAAAAGATGGACGAATGTGTTTGAATAGAAAGGAAGCGAGAATCCAACAGTGCAGCGCATGAGGCATGATGCCTATTCATAACACAGAATGCATAACAAAGAATGATTTTTCATGATAACGAACTATCATTTTTCATGATGATTGATGATCTATTTATGAAAGCGAACTATGATTTTCTGTATGTCGGAGTTCGAAGGCAGATTGACGGCAAGGCTCATTACTCGCCCATCTAGTGTGACCGCTCCGTCAGACCCCTCCCCTCCTCACGTGATCAGCTGGGCGTTGTCGTTGGGGATCTCGCTGGCCAGTCGCTCGCGGCGGTAGAACAAAAAGTTCGTGAGCGTGTCGTCAGCGTTGGCAGAGAGGGTGATCTGGTCCCCCTCCGACCACACGTCGACGCCGACCAGCGCCACGAATATGTCCAGCGGCGCGAATATCTGCCGGGGGAGGAGCCCGGTGAGATGTGCCGCTTAGCGGCAGGCAGGAAGTTAAGACGGGTCCATCGTATTCGAGTTTATCTGGGTATTAAGTGGCGGTAGCTTTGGTGTTTGTAGAAAGTCACTCGCTAAACAACCTGCCGTAGTCGCAGTCTCAGACAAAATGTTCATCAGTCACAGTCTCGGTTTTAGTCACACTATCAGGTTCAATGACAAATCAGCCTTCGAAACAAGCACAGCCGCCTTCCGGTCAGTATTCAGTCTCAGGTTCAGTCCCAGCATCGGTATCAGTCTCAGTCTCCGTCCCAATTTCAGTCTCAGTCCCAGTCCCAGTCACCACCAGCAATCTCTGTCTCCGTCCCCGCCCCAGTCTCAGTCACCGCCAGCAGTTTCAGCTTCAGTCTCAGTCCCCGTCTCAGTCTCACACCCAGTCTCAGTCTCCGTCGCCGACGGGAGCCAGCAGTCTCACGGTCTGTCAAACCCGATCGATCCATCGACCGACCACAAAAACAGCCCTGCTGACGGGCCGCCGCCGCCCGTTCTCACACGCAGCGGTCTGAATCACCGTCACCCGCGAACTGCCAACGAACGGCTTACTGTAGCTACCTACGCGGCTACCGAACATCACGATAAGCGCGCGACCCAGCGAGCGGACGGTGTGATCGATTAAGAGCACACAAAGCCGGTCGCTGCCGCGTTAGACAAAGCGTCCTGGTCCGGTGCTTAATTGGTATGTAGCTATTATCCAGCCACTTGAGAATCACGCTCAACTGATAATACGAGGAATGGGTGAAAATCTCCAGAAATAAGCTCCACCGAAGAAACAAATTTACAGCTGACAGAATGAATGAATCTGTTCTGATAGCAACTACACCAAGAAGTTTATTCTTGTACAACCAAGAATAAACCGTAGATCAATTCCATTAACGACTGAATCAGTCATGCGCATCTCTATTTAAAGGCGCCGTAACTGACCGAGTGCACGACGTTGGCGTCTGTCTGACGCGCCGGTACTGACCGAGTGCACGATGTTGGCGAGCTGCCTGGCGTGCCGGTGCACAGCGCTGAGGTCGTAGCCGCTGCGGCGGTAGATCTCGTGATCTACCGCCAGCACCAGCTCCAGGTAGAGGGAGTTGGGCCGGGCGCGCAGCGGCCGGCGGAGGGGTGTCGCCTCGCGCCGTCGCTGAGGGACAGAGGGACGGTCAGAGGGATACAGAGGGGCCGGAGGGACGACCAGAGGGACAACGGATGGACAGACAAGGTCGGAGAGACGGACAGACAGGAGCAGGCGGGAACAGCAGGGCATTTAGAAGCAGAGGAAGACAAACAAGAACGGACGGCGAATTACAGAATCAACGCTGCTGTGCAAAGGCAAAAACCATTATGTCGGGTCAGAGGCCATTACCTTAGGTCAGAGGTCACCCGAACATAATGGGTTTTGCCTTTATACGGCAGAACGGTGGTTGATAATCGTTAAGCAAGGGGGA
This sequence comes from Amphibalanus amphitrite, assembly GCF_019059575.1. NCBI lineage: Eukaryota > Metazoa > Arthropoda > Thecostraca > Balanomorpha > Balanidae > Amphibalanus > Amphibalanus amphitrite. The sequence continues at coordinate 109,704 of NW_024882591.1, read as the reverse complement.
GGGGGAGATAGAGAATAATGAATGGTCGGCTGGCGTGCTAGCGAATGAATGAGTAGAGATAACACAAACAAAACAAGGCTTGATTGTCAATAAAGCATGTTATAACCGAATGCGATAAAGTAGTACATATATCTCAATGGCATATTGCTGGTGATAATAACCAAGGAAACATTACAAGACGTAAAGGCTTCTACACTAATGCATGTTCAATGCCCATACTCCTCGCTAAATAAAAAATATCAAGCACTATAATTGAAACAAACACCTAACTAACCATATTCTCCTCGACACACCGATTCACTAACAGTTTGTCCCGAGTCCCCCTCGCGTCCTGCCTGCCGACCCCGGCGAGGGACCTACCCGGCGGGCGGCGCGGCGGCGCGGCCTCCTCTGCTGGCCAGCGGTCAGTGCCGGCCCTTCCGTGGCCTCCAGCAGGTACCGTCCTCCGGCCGCCGGGCTGAGCACCAGCGTCCGGCCCGGCTCCGATATAACCGCGCTGCGACAGGGAGTCAGGGGGACTCACGCCGACATACCAGCGGGAGGTGCAAAACGATACGATTACGCGGAGATTCGATACCGGAGTTATGATGCTTGAGTTTCAAAAGTCAGTGTGATGCTACTCGTATATCCGAAAGAGAATACTTGGGTCAAGTAGGTCGGACATAAACAGAGCGAGTGGACCTGGCTATAAAAAATGTGAGTTTCATTAAGTTGCATAACCATTGATCAATGTCCAACAAAACAAGGCCCCAACAAAATTATCATGACTAACTCAACTGGATCAACAGGATTGACATTGAACATTCATTCACGGCAAATCTGCGTGTTGGACGAAAAGTTACCAGCCGTTAACAACAAAGGTATGACATACATAATACATATGACGTTGCTCATGCCAGTGACTCAAATTGCACATTAGCACTGCCTGGCGGCTACTGTCAGTGGACTCGGAACTGTGAGTACTAACCTGATGACGCCGTCACAGGTGGATACGGCTACCGAGGATCCGCCAGTACCGCGCACTGAGCCCGTGTACAGGCACCGGTCCCGGTCCTGACCGGCCGAGAGACACGTTAGAGGTCACCATAGGGCCATCACAGAGCTACAGAGTTCAGCTCGGCACAGGGCATGGTCAGCAAATCAAAGTCACACCTAGTCATCCTAAATAAGACCATATTTACATCATTAGTCAATCAACTGGAAAAATAAAGTATATAATGATGTAACTGAAAGCAATTAGGGGCTTACAATTTGACCTCATACTTACAGGTGGCATGGGATGTTCCTTTACATATGCACCATTTTTCTTGTATCTAAGCATGGTTCCTTCTACGTAGCTGGAGAAAAAACAAGACATACATTGAACACATCATCATCACTCTGTTTATTACTCAAATGTCACATAGCAAGGATAAATCAAGTTATAAAAAGTACATAAAGCAATTATATGAAATGCTAGAATGACAATGAAATCAGATAGTTATGCATACCTATCACAGCCTAGTAGCACAACAGTTTATCAAAGGTCAATACAAAAAAAAAAACATTTTGTGACCTAAAGCCAAAAGGAATGCAAGTTCACATAACAACTAGCATTGGGCAAAGTTTAACTTATCATCTCACAACATACTTATCATTTCCTACTAACCCACCTCCCATAACCCCCTCCCCCAAAAATAAATTGAGTCCAGTAGAGTTACATCATACATGTGACTGATCAGCACACAAACTGCTAGCCATGTACCTCCTAATTGAGATTGAAGGAGAGTCACTCACCTGTTATGCCAAAGGTCTAGTATGTAGTTCTTCCTATGGTATTCAAACTGAACACCAAGCACATATCCCTGAAAAAAAAAACAATTTGATCAAATTATGTTGACTGAGCCAGAAACTAGGTATAATGTACATTGTACCTATCACACCATTATGCAAATGATTAATGAAAGGTAACATGAGCATCAATATCAATTCGAATGAAAATGCTTCTAAGAGAGCATGCTGTAAAAGGGTTATATGTTGTATCATCCAGTAGAAATGGACCTTACCTGCTTGGATGGCTGAAAACTTTGACTGGTGTTGTATATAACCCTCAAATCTATAATGGCTGAATTTTGGATGGTATCGCTGGCGTTGTCTTGACCTGAAAAGAATGAATCCCTTTTCAAGTAGGTAGCTAGCAGTTTTGCCACAGTGCATAAATTGGCATGGCATCACTTAAGTGCTTAACATTCATGACAGATGCATTTCAATGAGACACATTCCACATGTGCTGAGATTTTTCATGGATAAACTTAAACCATTAAAAAAAAAAACAGATTAGCAATGCTTATTTGGTGAACAGCTCACACACTAAGTGATCAAGTGGAAAAAAACAGCAAGTGGAAAAACACTCACCTGGATTATGTGATATCACTAGTTTCCATTGATGCAAGTATAACATTAAGACATATATAAAGTGATTCATGTTTGCTTGAACTCCATGAACAATTAGAATCTGAAAAAGACAGCCCATCAAAAGACCATAATAATCACAATTCACAACATAGACAGCATTTACAAAAATGGATAACCTATGAAAGCATGACTGCAGGATACATCACACTAGAAATGTAAAATTCAGCTACCATCATCCGGGTAACTCCTGGTCAAGCTTCTGTGGCCGCTGCGGCTTCCAATGGTTGAAACTGAAAGGCATGGCTTACCAAACAGGCCAATCAGGTGACACACAGACAGCAGTTGCCGCTGTCCTGATTGGCCTGTTAGCTAAGCCTCACCTTTTTTACTGTGGAAGCAGCGGCGACTGCAGACACTTGAACAGGGCCAAGTATTGCCAATCTATATTAATATAGAGCTTCCCAGTTCCAATGCATAAATGGTTTTAATGCACAAGAAATACCATAACCTCCTGCATTTGAAGTGTAAAAAGATGGTAGGAAACATATGCTTTAGTCAAATATCACCAGCAAAATTCAAAGAATCCTTTTAAATTGCAATGCTTTAAAGAGACTTCATGGGCCTAGGAACCTCATTAAAAGTTGAAGTGTGTGTGTCGGGGGGGGGGGTGGGGAGGCAGCAAAAATTCAATGTCACTTTGTGGGAGCCCTGATACCCCTATGAAGAAGTCCTTTGCAGTTTTGTGCTCATCTAACCTTGCTGAACCATTCCCTGCTCTTAGTTTTGTATTTAATTCAAAGATACAGATTTTACTTGAAAAAATACTGAAAAGTGTGACCGGAGTCATAGCCCCGCCCCCTGCTGTTACTACGCCTATGGATTAGGTACCTAAGTCTGAGTCGTGAGAGTAAACGATTAAGTAGGTATGTAGTCAAACTAGGCATTGTATGCTAGTTCGTTCAAAATAGTAAGAAAAACTATTTAAACACTACCACCGTTCCTCAACTGCGGGAGAACGGCACAGCGGGGCAGCTCCACTGTTTACGATAGTTCACTTCTGTCACTACTGCGTCAATTGAAGCGCAAGAAATTTTAGAGTGATGACCGCTAAATTATAAAATCGCTTGTTTCTTGTAAACAGAATATCGTTCCAGAATAAGATAAGTTATTAGATGAGTTGCCTCTATCTAATAAGAATTGAACATTAGATTGAGGAAACAAAGCGATGGCTATCTAACCGGGATTATTTTTCTTCATTGCAGAGCAAAACTATTCATCAATCACATAAGTGATTTCATTGTCTTCGCTAATGACCTGCTTCACCCCCAAATTTGAGTAGCGAACAAAAGGTAGGTCATCAATGCGTGGCCCAAAACACCTGATCCACGACAAATGTATCTAGGTATGTATGTATTTACTATTTAGGGCCTTGTATGTATGTATGTAGGTAGGCATTAGAATCCATTGCACCGCCTGCGCGTTTTTCGGTTATACTGTGCCGCCGTACATAACGGTGCTGCGGCACAGCATGCGGCAGGCGTTTGCTTTTACTGCCATCTAGCGAGCTGTTTATGAATCAAACGCTTCCATGTGAACCGGTGCGAACTTAGGAAATGAGATATACCAGGTGCCTATTTTGTAAGCTGTCTTTCATTGCCTGCCCTTGTTTAGTACCTACTTCGCTTGCGTAGTCTGACCTGATAGTGCTGATGATACATGATCAAACTGAACAGGGGCGGTCGCATGGACTTGGCGTTTGGTGGTGGTGGTGGTGGTGGTGTGGGGGGGGGAGGCACTTGGCAAAGGGGCCTATGCGCTGACCCGGGGGGGGGGGCGGTGCTAAACCCGCGAGTTGCTGAGGGGGTCAGTGTGTTAAACGACCCAACTTTTTTAATTTTTCGGCCGGCTATAACGTAAAAATGGCGCGCCGCAGGCGCGCTATGTTTTGGGTAGGGTACCTGTCGGGAATAGATTTAAGTTTATTGTGACAAAATATCAAACAATCGGTCGGAAATTTGTTTTGAGTTATGGAAGTTTTAGTGACGTCATGATTTCTGAGTTTTCGACCAAAAACGGCATATGTTCAAAAAACCATATAAAATCACAAAATAGACATAGAGACGTACTGTAAAAGCCATTAGGCTGTCAATGCCAAGAACAATCAAAGGGCTATCTCCGATTTTCGATTGTCGTTCTTAAGTAGCCAAAATCTTGGACTCAATCTTGGCTATTTCTCGGGACTCCTTCACTACCATGAAGCATGCATTTCTTATATTGATCTTTTTCAACCAAATGCGTAGGGGAAAGTGGGGTAAGACAGGCACCTTAACTTTGGAACCATTTTTCGGCCGGTTAGAAGCATCATAGAAACGTGAAACTGAGTGAAAACCTTTTTTTAGACATTTACTTCCATTTGCCAGAATATGAGACTTAGAGATGATTCCACAAATAAACTGCAGCTATTTTTGCAAAACCTTGCAAAACCCGTCTGTCTTAAACTCCACCCCATGGCGTAAGACGGTCACATGGGTAGGGCAAGACAGTTGGGGGCCTATAGATGCCAGTTTTGACCCCCTCAGAGGCTAGTGTTGGCCTCAGATGTCGGGGTGAGGCCCTTAACCCGCGCCCCATTGGGGCCTGCGTATAACGCGCTCTACTGGGGGGGGGGGGGCTCTTCATAGCCCCCCTCCTATCTCCGAGACTACTGGGCCGATCGTCAAAATTGAAACAGCGTCTGATAGCCCCGGAAAAACTGTTGAGCGGAACCTGATTTCATTGACCTCGAGGTCACCGATGATGTCACAGATCAGGTCAAATTATTAGCATTTTCGCTTGTTCACATTTTTGGGCTCTGGCCGCCGTCTTACAAGTCAGATCAGGCTCATTTTTGGTTTATACACTCGTGAACAGATGGATGCTTGAGATACCCTGAGGGTACCAAACTTGAACTTTGAAGGTTAGAGTCAGGTCATCATAGGTCACGGAAATATTTTATCATGCGTCGGTCACGTGACACAGGTTTTAGGTCCATTTAGGCCATAGATGTCTAATTTGATGTCGTTTGTGTCATTCGAGATAATTTCGAGGTGAATTTAGCTTAGGTCAGGTCACTTTCAGGTCAAAAAGGTCAAATTTTGAAGTAAATCTTTTTCAACAAAAAAGGTGTCTACAGGATGCAGTTTGAGCTCAGGAACACGATGTTGCCATTTATATTGGTTTACGATGTCAAATACGTACTGAAAAAAAAAAATTAAAAAATTTATAATTGTGAACTTTTTGCAATAATGCGAATAACTTGGCAATTTTTGAGTATATTTAGCTAAAACTTGCTAGAGTAAGTCATAAGCATGTGTTCTATCACAAATACCTATTGCTTTTTTTCGAAAAGTCATTATTTTGAAAAAAATATAAATTTTGAATTTTATTAACTGAAATTTTCAAAATTTCCAACATTTTGAAGATACAAGATTACAGTTTGATAGCGCAGTCTATTCTGAGTCCTCTAATGCAAATAAATTGGATCTAGCTTAAAAACTGAGCTCTTGGCAGGGATTGCCGTGGTTCAATGTTTTGCGTCGAAATCGGCCGAACATGACGTCACCCTGACGTCATTTCCGGCCGACCTATGGTAGCTACGAAATTCATATTTTGACACAAGTTGTCAAATTGACGCAGCCGAAGGTACTGAAAGTTTGGCGTGGATACGTCAAGCGGTTTGGAAGTTATTGCAGAAAAACGGGAGGGGGCTATGAATAGCCCCCCCCCCAGTGGGGCGCGGGTTAAAGACCGGTATGGGTCCTCAGAAGCCGGCATCGATCCTTCAGAAGCCAGTACGGAGCCCTCAGACGCACATAAGGGTCGGTTTTTGGTCCCAGAGATAGATAGATAGATATTTATTCACAAAAGGTCCACTCAAAAGTGTGGCTTTTCACTTCCGCACGTCACAAAATAAGACATGAGTAAACATTCACACGCAGCTACTTAAACAGGGTTAAAAGGTTAAAATGAACTAAAAGAAGATAAAGAGCACCAGTTACATAGGAACATCTAAAATTATTCAGTTACCGGACGCCGACCGCTCGGACCTCAGGTGTCTTTTCACGGCTGCCCTGTTCACAGTGCCCTGCGTTCTGCGCACGCTGTTATAGCCCTGCACGGCGCTATAGCACAGCCGATTCCGCCCCGCCTCCGTATGTATGCTCGGCAGTGACAAGCTGTCGGCATCTCGAGTGTCGTGCTGATGCAGCCGGCTCGCTGGGGGACCAATGGTTTCAGCAAGCACCGCTGGCACACGGTGTGTCACAAGTCGATGTACGGACATAATCCTGTGGTACTGAATAAGCTGCTCAGCAGTGAGCCATCTGACATGACAAATGACGTCAGCAACGCGCTGATGTTTGCGTCGCCCGCTCAGCACTCGCGCGGCAAAGTTTACCAGCTTTTGTAGCCGACGCTTCTCCGTCTGACCACATACGCCGAACACCGACAGACAGTACCGCATCGCTGATATCACCAACGCGTCGATCAGATACTTGATCGTGCCGCGAGGCAGGACATGTTTTGCATTGTTTAAGGCGAGCAGCATTCCTGTGCATTTGTGAACGATCAGGCTGACGTGAGACTGAAAAGACAAGTTTCGATCAAAAATGACGCCTAGATTTCGCACCTCTTTGGTAGCTCGAATGGTCGATGCATTAAATTTCACAGACACATCAGGAGTAAGAGCAAGTAATTGTCTACTCCCAAATACCATCAGCTCAGTTTTTGCAGCGTTCACTTTCATTCCATGGTGACAGAACCAGTCAAACAAACACTGCAGAGCAGTTTCGATCCGACTGACCAGGGCAGGTAGGTCGCGTCTCTTTCCACTAGTCCATATCTGTGTATCATCAGCAAACTGAACTATGCGCACTGAGTCTGGAACGTGCAGGCACAGGTCATTGGCAAATATGCACCAGAGAACGCAACTCATCGATCCGCCCTGGTAAACGCCAACCGAATTCTCCCTGATAGACGATCGAGATACGGATCCAAGAGCACTATTTGTAAGTTGTACTTGTTGGGTATGTCCTTCCAGATAATGTTTGATCCAAAAAGTGTCTATTCCGTACAGAGACAGCTTTTCTAATAGCTTATCGTGCGGTACCATATCGAAACACTTTGACAGGTCTACCATAGCCCACAGAGTGATTTCACTTCTGTCCATCGCTCCGAGTATGTCGTCTGTCACCACGTGAAGAGCTGTTTCACACGAATGCTGCCTTCTGTATCCGTGCTGCGCCTCGCTCAGTAGGTGATGTGACTCCATGTATGATGTGAGCTGAAGTTGGGCCGCTCTCTCGGTCACTTTCATGATGGCCGGTAGCAGCGAGATTGGGCGCGTGCCCGACGGATCAGATGGTGCCTGCTTCCCCTTCGGAATTGGTGTGATGATTGCACGTTTCCATGCGCTGGGTACTTGGCCGGTCTCGAGGCTGGCGTTTACAGCATCATGTATGATGTGACCGAGGCCGGGGAAGAAGTCCTGCATCATCCTGACGCTGATGCCGTCGTCACCGGCGAAGGTAGATGGCTTCATACCCTGTACTATAGTCCACAGCGTCTCCATGCTGACGGGCTGAATTCTCAGGGCTCCAGACGTAACCCTCGGCAGTCTGATGGGGACCGACTTCGACGGGGCAGGTAAGGTGGAGGCTAGGTCTCGAGCCACCGACGTGTAGTACTCGTTCAGTGTGTCAGCGGTTATACGGCTGATGCCTGACGAGGACTTCTTGGAACCGATGATGGGCCGGAGAACTCTCCACATGTTGCCGGGACCGCTCCTGTGCAGTTTTTCCTGCAGGTCTCTCCGACAGTCAGCTCGAATGGCCGCGCGTGACAGCCGATTCAGCTCTTTGTACTCCTGGTGGCGGCCAGCAGAGAGTGCAGTTCGTCGCTGTGTAAGTAGGTGGCGGGTATCACGGGAGACAGGTGGCGCCCCCTCCGGCCGGAGAACGACGCGTCTCTCGGGCGCCGTCAAGTCGAGAAGTGGTTTGAAGATGTTGATGAAGGCGGTCCACTTCTCCTCAGGTCCGGCGGCGGTGTAGACGGACGCCCAGTTGACGTTCAACAGCTGTCGGTTGAACTGTCCTTTGTCTACGTTCGCTAAACACCTTCGCCGGACGACGGGTCCGGCTCGGACCCTGTCTTCGGTGAGGCGGAGAGCCAGGCGGGTATAGTCATGTGGCGATCCGTAGTGGCATCTGGTGACGCCGGCTCGAGTGACGAGATCGCTCCGGTTTGTGGCCATAATATCCAGGAGACTGCCGGCGGGACGGTAGGTAGGCTCAGTGGTATTACATATCTGCAGTCCGTGCTGACAGAGGAGTGAGCGCAGACGGTTCCCTGGACTGCAGCAGTTGTTCGCGGTCTTGAGGAGGCAGCAGTCTTGAGGAAATGGGACCATCAGAGACTGATGTGGGACCTTTAGAGCCCGGTTTGGGTCCTTAGAGGCCAGTTTAGGGCCCTCAGAGACCAGTACAGGGCCTGCCAAGGGCAGGCTGAGACCACCAGAGACCGACTTGGGCCCTCAGAGGCTAATGTGGGTCCTTTCAGGCCAGCACGGGGCCCTCAGAGGTCTGTGTGGGGCCCTAAAAGACAGGCATGGACCGTAGTTGGACCCCAGAGACCAGCGGAGGGCCCTCAAAGGCCAAGATGGGCCCTCAGAGGCCGATGCGGGCCCCGGCACCGGGTCTTCCGAATCCAGTGCGGGGCCCTCAGAGGCATTCCAAGGCTGATCTTGGGACCCGAGAGACAAAAATGAGGCCACCAGAGGCCGGTGTGAGGCCCTTAGACGCTGGTTGGGCCCCCGAGGCCGGTTTAGGGGCCCTCAAAGGACAGTGGTGGGCCCTCAGAGGTCAACTTGGGTCATCAGCAGTCAATGTGGGTGCTTGACCGCCACTGAAGGGCCCTCAGAGGTCAGTGTAGGACCCTCAAGACCGGTATGGAAGCTGTTAATAGCTGGCGTGGGTTTCTTGAGCCTCGTGACAATCAAATAAGGTCCAAGGCCCCATACGCCCATGGGGGCCCATCGGTTGTTTGGGGGGAGGGCAAATGATATGATGGCCCCCTGATTTGCCTTGGGGGGGGGGGCATGGCTCTGTTTCTCCCCCCCCCTCCCTCCTGCGACCGCCACTGAAACTGAATGAGTTATGGCACAGACTTCTGATAGAGATGTCTGTGGTTATGGGCATTATGGCCTATGGACGGCAGTTAGTGAGACGGTCCGCGGCCGTGGTTCGGTTGTACCGCGGTCACCGGCGGAATCAGCCGGCGGGAAACGGTCGGCGGGTTCGATGGAAGATGGATTATTATTCTGCCAGCGATTTGAAGTCATTAAATGCGTGTAGTTTTAATTTTACTATTTCATCATGATTGAATCTATGTCAAATCGCACCTACCCTTACATGATAAAACATTGCCTTTCTCTGTAACCCAGATTCCTATTCGATTCTTCTCCTAATTTTGCTGGTCGTGCGACAGTTCTCACGGGGATAAGTATGACGTCATGTATACCAGCATTGTGGAATGACGTTAGAATGGAACGACATCGCCGACCGGTGGGTACAAACTCCAAAGGTTTCTCGCCCGTCAGCGTCCGCCCGTTGTTCTATCGCACGGCCAACTGTTGACACAGGCAGTGTGAGTAACACTCCCGATGATGCCGCTCAAGGAAACAGAGAGTCTGGCCCAGTCCCGCCTCCGAATGCGAAGTGTCGCTTCTGCTAATTGCTGTAGCTGGTGTAGATCCCGGAGAATAAAGCCATGTAGCGAATGATTCCTATGACGAGGATAGCTTCGAGCACTCCACTTCATCGCTTTATTCTGCGCTGCTATTGCTCACGCGCCTTGTCCCGGTTGTCTGTATGCATTGTGCAAACATCCCGTGTGTGACTGAAGTTAGGGGCCGTCCATAAATTACGTTACGTATGATGGGGAAGGGGGGAGGGGGGTTTCGACCGAGCGTAGCGTAACAGACCCAGACCGCAAATAGCGGGAAATGTGGGGTGACGTTCAAATTCAGATTTAGTGCACCGCTTCCCCTTAAATTGGGCAGAATGGTCGGTTTCAATGTAAAATAATGTTGTGTGGAGCATGATATCTCATAAAAAGCGGGAACAGTGAAGTTTTGTCACGTTACGGTTTTCATCAGCGTAACAAGGGGAGGGGAGGGGTTTAGGACTAACGTAACTGTATTAGAATCTTGTGGCCGCCGAGCCACTGCGGCGCCGCCGCCGCCCCGTCCAGGCTCGGGATGAGTTATATGGCATTGTGCCGGGCGGGGCCGGGAGGAGACGGCCGGCGGCACGCGCAGCGCAATTGTAAATTTAAGATATGTCATTTAAGGCACGTAGGCCGCCAAGCTGGCGCCTTCCGTCACCTCTTCGCTGCTGTGCAAGTTCGCACTCGTTTTGGGCGTGTTCTAGACGTTTCGTAGCCTGTTGAATAAAAGGTGGGTCACGTACGACCCCCGGCCAGTCTGGGCCGGCGCGCGACGAAGGCAGCTGGCAATACAACGGTAATGTGGACGTAAGGAGTTTACTACAAGCTATTTCGGCCTTGCAAGACTGCCGTGATGGGGAACGAGAAGGAGACCTGTGATGGTTCGGACGCTGCGGCTGATCTCCGCTTAATCCCGGAGTTTGACGGTGTGTCGCAGCCCGTGTGCGAGTGGCTGGACAGTGGACAAGGTCGAACTTGTGTGTCAGCTGCGCGGCATCAAGGGACTGCACGTCGTCGTCCCGCTGAGACTCACTGGTGGTGCGTTTGCGGTATATCAACAGCTCGGAGAAGATGAGAAGAAGAAGTACGAGGACATCAAAAGGGCCCTGACATCGGCGTTTGCTTCGGATCGGTTTGATGCCTACGACCAATTTCAACGTAGAAGGCTGCGTCCAGGTGAGACGGTGGACGTGTTCGTCTCTGAGCTGCGCCGGCTGGCTGGCTTGTTCGGAGGTATGTCGGACGACAGCCTGGCCTGTGCCTTCGTGGCCAAACTGCCAGATTCAGCACGCCGTGCGTTCCGGGCTGGATCACGGATGGAGGACATGCCGTTTAGCCAGCTAATCGGTCGCGCTCGGGCCGTGCTGGCCGACGAGGAAACAAACACCGCGGCCGCCGCCGCGGGCACAAGGACTGGAGCACTCCCGGCCACAATGAAATGCTACTCGTGTGGGCAACCGAACCATATCGCCCGCGACTGCACGGCAGGCCGCGGACAGCGGGGCCGTGGAGGCCCCCGTGGTGGACGGAGCCTCGTGAGGTGCTACAACTGCAACCGGCAGGGGCACATCGCCTCTGCGTGTCCGGAAAACGACGCGGGAGGGGAGAGATCAGCGCCAGCCTCCTCTCCTGTCGACCAGTAAACGGGGCGCTGCCAGTCGCGCAGCTGTCGGTGGACGGAGCGAGCTGCGAAGCGCTGGTTGATACAGGATGCAGCCAGTGTGTAGCTCACGTGTCAGTTTGTCGGAGGTGGAACCGACGCCCGGTGAGCGTGATGACAGTGAGTGGAGGGCGTTATTGGTGTGAAGGGTCAGGCGTGGCACGCGTGCAGCTGCGGTCCGGTGAATCCGTGTCCGTAGATGTGCTCGTCGTAGCACGTAAGCCACTGGGGTTTGAGTTCATCCTTGGGATGAATGGTATCAGAGCACTGGGTGGCGCTACAGTGAGTTCGGATGACCGAGTCAGATTCGGAGTTGAGGCAGCGGTGTCTCATATAGCGGCGTCAGTAGCCTCACCCGGTGACCGGGTCAGCTGTGATGGTGAGAGGACTGGGGTGTCGCGTGCAGTGGCAGCGACTGCACGGGTGAGTCATGATCAGGCGAGCAGTGAGGCGGCCCCAGCGTCAGGTGCAGCGGCGGCAGCTGCAGCAGTGAATCGAGCTGACAGCAGTAAGGGGGATCCGGTGTTGGGTGCGGCGGCGGCCGCCGCACCGGCTAATCGAGCCGACGAGAAGGACTTTGTGGTGAGCTTTGACGAGACAGAAAAGAAGTGGTTGGTAGAGTGGAAATGGTGTGGAGGAAAGGAGCCCGAGCAGCTGCACAATACAGCAGAGGAGTACGCGATTCCAACAGAAGCCCGACACGAATACGAGCGAGAACTCTCCAAGTGGGTGGCGAATCAATGGCTCGTCCCTTATGATGAGAGCGTGCACGGGAGGGTCAAAGGCACGATCCCGCTCATGGCGGTCATCCAACCGAAGAAGGGCAAAGTGCGTCCCGTCATGGATTTCAGGGAGTTAAATACGCACCTGGACCCGCATACAGCTGACGCGGATGTTTGCAGTGAAAAAATCCGTGAGTGGCGTCGGTGTGGACGAAACGTGTCTCTCCTAGATCTGCGAGACGCTTACCTGCAGATCCACGTGCACGCATCGCTGTGGCCGTATCAGACTGTAGTGTTCCAGGACAGACGGTGGTGTCTGAGCAGACTTGGCTTTGGGCTCAGTCTCGCACCGATGGTGATGAGAAAGGTGCTGGAAATGGCCCTGAAACGTGACCCGAGGGTGCACACCGCTACATTACCTTACGTGGACGACATACTCGTAAATGAAAACATCGCTACTGCATTGGAGGTGAAGGGTCATCTGGAGGCGCTCGGTCTGACCTGCAAATCCCCGGAGAAGGTGTCAAAAGGTGCTCGTGTCCTGGGCATTCGAGTCTGGGGGGAGCGGCAAGGACTGTTCTGGAAGCGGGACAACCAGGATCTACAGCCGCCGCCACAGCTGACGAGGAGAGAGGTCTTCTCGCTGTGCGGACGTCTGACAAGTCAGGTCCCGGTATGTGGCTGGCTGCGTGTCTCCGCATCCTACCTGAAAAGACGCGCCACTGCAGCGACAGACGGCTGGGATGACGAGATCACCGACCCAGAACTCAAGAAAATGGTCATGGAAACGCTGCAGCGCGTGAAAACGGCCGATCCCGCACGAGGTCGCTGGGATGTCACCGGCGACGAGGGAGTCGTGTGGGTGGATGCCAGCTCCCTCGCCATAGGAGCCGTGCTGGAGATGGAAGGCAGCATCGTTGAGGACGCCTGCTGGCTTCGGAAAAATCCCGAGACACACGTGAACCTTGCAGAACTGGACTCTGTTGTGCGTGGCATCAATCTGTCCCTGGCATGGAACCTGAAGAAAGTGACTGTCGTGACGGACTCGAAAACGGTCTATCACTGGCTAACAGATGCGCTCTCCGGCAGAGCTCGGATAAAGACGAAGGCGGCGAGTGAAATGCTGATTAGAAGGCGCCTGGAGACCGTGAAGAGTCTGAGAGATGAGTACGGCCTCCAGCTGACCGTGAAGTGCGTTCCGTCAGTGGACAACAGGGCTGACGCACTGACGAGAGTGCCGAAGAAGTGGCTGAACCAACAAAGCGATCCTGAGGTCTGCGGCGCTGCCTTCTCGGCGCCGGATGTGGTCAGGATCCATGAAACAAGCGGACACCCAGGCATCGGGAGAACGCTGCGCCTGTGTAGGGAGCACGACCCGGCTGTGAGCAGGCACCAGGTGCGCAGTGTCGTTAGCCAGTGCGAAAGGTGCCAGTCCATCGATCCAGCGCCCCAGCGGTGGACACATGGTTCGCTGAGCGTGACTAAATGCTGGGACAGGATCAGCATGGACGTCTGTCACGTAAGCGATCAGCTGTACCTGACTCTGATTGACTGCGGTCCGTCTCGGTACGCGATCTGGCGGCGGATAAAGCGACAGGACACCGACAGCATCATCACCGCTCTGGAGTCGGTATTCCTGGAGCGCGGCGCTCCGAGGGAGCTGCTGACGGACAACTTCACCTCATTCCGCAGTGCCGCATTCCACGAGTTCGTCAGCCGGTGGGGTATCAGCGTCCGGTACCGAGCTGCCCATGCGCCGTTCGGCAATGGTGTCTCTGAGAGAAACCATAGGTCGGTCAAAACAATCGTAGCGCGCAAAGGCTGCTCAGTGGCGGAAGCAGTCTACCGCTATACTCGTAATGTGATGCCGCGCAGTGATGACCTGAACTCTAGTCCTGCCAACGTACTGTTCAACTACAAACTGAGAGTGCCGGACGTGGAGAGTGAGGAAAAGTGCGAAGAGAGTGAGTGTGCTATGTTCAATGTAGGCGATAAGGTATGGATCAGAGACCCTAGTCGCCGGTGTGATGTGCCAAGTTCCATAGGAACAGTCACCCGACAAGTGTCGGCGCAGTGTGTGGAAGTAGACAATGTCCCCCGTCACGTGAGAGATCTGAGACTGGCTTTCGTTTCCAGTCCGGAGAGTGGCCAGACTGAGCCGCCGAACAATGACAATGACGACTCTGGCCCAATTATCTTGCGAGAGTGTGCGCACGAAAGCCACGGGGAAAATGTGCCCCCTGTGACGTACGCTGAGGTTCTACGCCGCGGCATGCGGGAGAGACGCCCTGCCGTTCTGACCCAGTACGATGATTTGTAGATCAGGGGGAGTGTATTAGAATCTTGTGGCCGCCGAGCCACTGCGGCGCCGCCGCCGCCCCGTCCAGGCTCGGGATGAGTTATATGGCATTGTGCCGGGCGGGGCCGGGAGGAGACGGCCGGCGGCACGCGCAGCGCAATTGTAAATTTAAGATATGTCATTTAAGGCACGTAGGCCGCCAAGCTGGCGCCTTCCGTCACCTCTTCGCTGCTGTGCAAGTTCGCACTCGTTTTGGGCGTGTTCTAGACGTTTCGTAGCCTGTTGAATAAGGCCGGGTTCACACCGGATTCCGGACCGGCAAAATTCCGTCTGCCGGGCCGGAAAAATGGCCAATTCCGTACCGGAAAATTGAAAACTGGTGTGAACCGGCAAATCTGGCAACTTCTTTTGACCGGTCCGGCAGGCCGGAGAGCCAGATTTTCCGGTCCGGCAAGAAGTTGAAATCATCTCAACTTTTGCCTTGCCGGATAGCCACCGTTTGTGATATGAAATTAAGGCACGATGGAAATAATGTTATGTTTCAGCGCTACAGGCCCAATTTAACCAACGGTGCCCTAATAGTCTCGCGATTTTTCACGAGAATATAAAATTCAAGCGTAAATTTGACGGCGTTTCATTTTTATTTCAAAACATTTGCATCTCAAACGGAGTGATAGCTACACTTCTGTTTTTGTATTTCACATGACTCATGGCCTATTCAAATTATAAATTAGTTTTATCGGTTGGAAAATATCCATGAATTTATAATAAGAAAAGATAAATATTATAAGAAAGCGGTGAAAAGGGCAAGTTTGTGGAACAACATTGCGGACGCGCTGGTTGTAGAAGGAGCGGAGCCAGTATCTGCAGAAGAGATTAGCAAGCGCTGGAGCCGGCCGCAGGACAGGTAGCACAATGTACGTATTGCTTATTGCTTAACTTTCGTCGTCTACGAAGTGGAGCCAGCCGAGCAGATTCTGAAATCTACATTCTACAAGACGCGCTGACAACACTTCTCTGCCCTCGATGCCCTCCTACACAAGCACATAGCAGCTCGGGAGGGTGGAGGCAGTTTTGCCATTCAATCGCAAGTAGAAGATTCAGGAAATGCGATGGTACTGAATGCCAAGGATATTATCCCGCGCCCTGTTGGGGATGGGGGTGGGGGTGGGGGTACTTGAAGTGAACCCTCCCTGTGGTTTTTCGCGAATATCTAAAAAACGGCGGCTGTTTTTGGCACACCTTATCATGCATCTTTTCTGCACATGTTGTAAAAATTGTAGACCAAGGTCACTTAAGGTCAGGTCACCAGGTCACTTCAAGTGACCTCACCTCATACAAAGTTTCAACGTCTTCCATTGCTACATCGAGCGACCGACCTCTTTGAAACTGTCAGCGATCGATAAGGGCAGCAATATGTACACAATTTAAATAAATAACTATCTCGTAATTTTGATATCGGTGACCTAAGGTCAGGTCAATTTTGTGACCTCCCCATTATAAGTCGATGGGAGAAAATCGATGCCAAGTTATGCGTTGGCTTGTTGTAAATCGTCGACATTCAACCTGAAAATCGGTGAAATTCGGCTTTCCATGACCTCTGGTGACCTGACCTTTGATTTGACCAAAAAAGTGACCGAATTAATTTCGTCATTATTTTTAACACTCTTTCGAACGCCGCCTTCCCCGTATCGCTACGTGATCCAGGAGCCGAGTTAGAAGGGGGGGGGGGTTAACACCCCCCAGCAAGGCGTGGAAATTTAGGACCCCCAGCGGGGCGCGGGTTATGGCGGTAGAGTCAGTGACAGTCAGATGACCGATTTTGAGACCCAGCCATCTACATCAGCAAGCGTAATATCAAGCTCGCCGTCTCTAATGCGCCTTGCCCAGCACTCAATCCCTCTTTGTTCACAAGTGTTTTTAAACCAACAACAGCCAAAGCGCGATTGAAATAAATCAGTGTCTTTTAGTCGATACCTAGCCCTCATGCTGTAAATGTTAAATTGTATTAATGTTGCTAATATACCTACCAGTGAAGGATGGATTATTTTCGGTTGGATGGAACTGCATCAGGGACTTATAAAGCCGTCACACAAGTATGTTCGATTTCAAAATAATTCGCGAGATTTCTTGGTACCTACTTATCGTACTTAGAATGACATCTCCGACTCGACTTTCTGGTTTTCCGGTTCTAGCGACTTTTTTGACATCTAGCGACAATTTCAACATTTTGGTGCCGGCCCGGCAGACGGAATTTTTCCGGACCGGAAAGCCGGTGTGAACCCGGCTTAAAAGGTGGGTCACGTACGACCCCCGGCCAGTCTGGGCCGGCGCGCGACGAAGGCAGCTGGCAATACAACGGTAATGTGGACGTAAGGGGTTTACTACAGTAACTTCAGCGTAACAGGGGGAGAGGGTCAAGAAGTGGCCGAAAAAGCGTGACGTAATTTATGGATGGCCCCTTATTTAGGTATACCTACCGGCCGATCTTTCATCTTTGCTCTTTGTACCTATTAGCACGAAACATATACCTAATAAATTCTTATCTAAGATTCGTCAGAAAGCGGCTGCACAAGCGAGCACGAGTGAGACCCTTATCTTGCCATGCGTTTCTTATGAAGATGAAGGTCTTACCGGTACGTTTTCCATGAAAGACCCAGTCATACTGGGTCCCTTTAACGATGCTTATGGAGGTTGCGATCTCTGGATCTTGGACAAAACGTTGCTGAATGTTGATCCTCTCGAGGCCTAGTGACTGCATTCTTCTTTGGAACAATGTCCGGCAAAGGAAACCTATAGGTAAAATAGGAAATGCAGATACCCAGTCCAATGTCACGTAGTATCGACTAGGCGAATGAATGTATCTATTAACCCGCGCCCGGCTGGGGGTCCTGGATTTCCACGCCCTGCTCGGGGGTGTTTGAACACCCCCCCCTTGTAACTCGGCTCCTGGGCCACGTAGCGATACGCGGAAGGCGGCGTTCGAAAGAGCGTAAAAAATAATGACGAAATCACTTCGGTCAATTTTTTGGTCAGGTCAAAGGTCAGGTCACCAGAGGTCATTGAAGGCAAAATTTCGCCGATTTCCAGGTCGAATGTCGAAAATTTCCAAGAAGCCAACGCATAACTCGGGAACCAATAAAGCTACAGCGCCGCGGAAAAGCGCATTCGATAGCCCTATTAACGCCCTTTCTGAGTAATTCCTCAGATTTGACCTAACGTCAACGGTTTTGCCTGCAGGGGGCAAAAACTGCAAAAATAGCCGATTTTTTCGGAAACAGTTTTTCTGCAATAACTTTTGACCCAAGCCTTGTACGAGCTTACTTTTACCGGCATCGTGTTCCTATCGTCAAGACGCATCGAATGAACTATAACTTGACCTTGAAAGGTCAACTTGAAAATTTGACCTCACGTCAAGGTCATGACCTGACCGGAAAGGGTCATGTTGCATATCAGTCGATCCGTATCGTCAAGCTTAACACATATAAGGCGTTTTCTTCGCTCTAGCATGCCTCTATCAAAAGTTATCTGCAAAAAACTGTTAGATACCATTCGTGACCTAAGATGACCTCAGGGCATAACCAAGGGTCACGGACACCATTTTCATGTTCAGTGTGTCTAAACCACTTGTACTTCGATGTTTGGGAGTGTTTATAATGTCTTTCGTCCAAAAGAGGCGCATTTCAATTTTCTCCCATTGACTTATAATGGGGAGGTCGCAAAATTGACCTGACCTTAGGTCATCGATATCAAAATTCTGAGATATACATTTTGTACATGCTATTGCTTTGAGCAATCGCTCAAAGTTTCAAAGCGATCGGTCACTCGGTGTAGCTACGACAGACATTGAAACTTTTTGAGGTGAGATCACTTCAAGTGACCTGGTGACCTGACCTTGAATGACCTTGGTCTGAAATTTTCACAACATGTGTAGAATTGATGTATGATAAGGTGTACCAAAAACGGCGGCGCTCCGCGCCGCCGTTTTTGAGATATTCGCGAAAAACCACAAGGGGGGGGTGTTCAAACACCCCCCCCCCCAGCAGGGCGCGGGTTAATCCTTAGCCGAGTAGGACCTAAGCTTATGTTGGACAAGACCAAAATTAAATATCGGTTTAAAAGTACCATTATACATTTTTATCCAATTCCACATAGTCCCACCCGTGTGGCCATTGTACCTATGTCTTCGCACGACATTCCCTGTTCAGGCGACGCACATGTGTGCCCATTAATTTGTCACATAATCTAACTTACATGTTCTTCTGACGCGCTACACAAACGCATTTAACGAGCGTGCCACTCACATTTTGGGGGAAATTGACAGTCGGACACATACAGACACACAGACACACATGCGACCACGTGCGGGTGACACCGCCAGCCCAGATTCATGCACCAGAACTATGACGTCGCACTCTGGTAGTATCACGTGACCGTTCCCTCGCGGTGCGGTCGGCGGCGTGCCGATAAAACGGCCGTCGGGGGGCGCCGCAGGGCACACAGCTGGCCGAAGGCGCCCCGGGTCACGACCACAGACAGGGCTCTGCGCTCGGCCAACTGACGACACCATGAGGACGATCCTGCCGCTGCTGCTGGCGGCCTGCCTGGGCTGCGCCGCCGCCACCGAGGTCATCTGTTACTGGGGCTCCTGGAGTCACTACCGCACCGGTGAGCTAACCGAACGGAGTCACTACCGCGGTCACACCGGTGAGCTAATTAGGGAGGTAAGGGAGCCACAATCGCACCGGTGAGCTAGTCAGGAAGCTTATTAGGCTTCTGCTTTTTGCGGCCTAACTGGGCGGCCGACCTGATTCAACAAATAAACTGCAGCTATTTTTGCAAAACCTTGCAAAAACCCGTCTTACCCCACCCCATGGGGTAAGACGGTCACATGGGTAGGGCAAGACAGCCAGCTTCTTTCACCGACCAGCACAGCTCGCAACAAATGCCCGAGATTAGCCGCACTGATACAGTCGCCCGTTGGTCTCAAGTGGTTCGGAACTGGCAGCATACGAGATTCGTGCAGAAGGCGTATGCTCGTATATAGGCCCTAGTTCAGAAGCCATGTAGAACCGTTTTTCACATTCATTATTCGAGAATAAAGTGTGCCGAAGGAATATTGCTAACATGTCTGTGAGTATCGGAATCGAACATATTCTTATTAGAAATGCTTATTTTTTTCCTAACAGCAACAAAAATATTTTCACCATTACAGACACATCGGATTCATAGTTGCCCGTTTTACCCCAAACTCAATGTCAGAAGTTCAGCACGATTTTTCTCTGTGGACAATTTGATGCAGACAACGCAAATCCGCGGTAAATGAACACTGGTGGCATATGTGTGTACCACAAGTGATTGCGAGTTTTTAACTCTATAGTGCTGCACACAAAAGCTTGCACAATAGGTACATTATGGATGTGTTTTTATAAAAGGAGTGTTCTAAAGAAATCAAAATAAAAGATTATCGACTGAACACATGAATTCACCAGACTTCAATGGTGGTGTGTAGTGGGAAAGGCAATTCTGTTCCTAATTTTTCTCGCTCGTAGCGCTATTGGTTTGGTCTGCAGAAGGGGTGCCCGTCTTACCTACCCTGACCGTCTTACCCCACTTTCCCCTATAGGATAATAGGTAACGGTGACTGACGCTAAATGAGCAGCTCACTTAACTACTACCACGCACGGTTATTTAAAAGCGGGAGTTCCTTGAGATCTTTCTGGCTGTCGAGAAGTTCAAGTTGCGGAACGAATGCCACTAATGCAGTGTTTTCCTAATTTTTTTTCGCATGTGCACGAGCTGATTGTCTTGAGATGTAGGTATTTTGATTCGGGTCGCATGAATATCAATTCGAACTTACCATCAAATCATTGCAAAGTTTTCGTTTATTTATGCATTTCACGAGTCACGACTTTTAATCTTTGTTCAATTAACCCTCGCCGGCCGAAAGGGGCGGGTGCCACCCCCGGATTTTTTTTTCGCGATAGCTCGGAACACGCAGGAGATAGAGAGCTGAAACTTGGCATAACTGCTCCTTGATTCAAAACGGGTCTTGTAACACCAACCCCATTTTCCGGTCAGGTCAGGTCACTGACCTATGACGTCATACGTAAACCTCTGCACGGTTTACAGATGTCGCAACTTCGCAGCGCTCTCAGTGCCACAGCAGCTTTCACAGAGAGATGATACTTACAGAACCTATGTAGTATCATTCAGAGGTTCCACAACTTGTATATCTTGGAATTTTCCTTAAGGTCACATGAGGTTAGGTCGGTCACGTGAACTCACCATTTATAAGTGAATGGGGAAAACTGCTTCTTTGGCACCGGGAATGATTTTACACTATCTCAAGCACATGGAGTCGGGATTTCATGCACTCCTTGCAAGGTCCCAAGCTTCATTTCTGCATTGTTGACCTTGCATGACGTCATGTATGAACTATGACGTCACTAGGGTCACAATAGTTTTTCGTCAATAACTCCCGATCCAAGTGAGCTAGCGATTCGGGGAAGCCACCAATGGACTGGGGAAGACCTGCAGAATCGAATGATATGCAATATGACCTCCTTTGACCAGCTTCGTTACCTGGGAGATTCTGACCTGACCTTGACCTGAGGTCAGCATCTGAACTTGACCTCACACGAAGAAAAAGTACACTATTCGACACGCCTGAGTGAGATGAACACGATGGTGCTAAAATAGCGGCTCTGCGGCCGTTTTTTGCGAAGTTATTTACCAAAAACCGAGCCCGGGCCTTGGGCCGCTTGACCTGACCTCAGAGGTCACCGGTTGACCTGACACCTTTAAATCGGATACTAATCGCTGCGTCCCGTATCGGTGCACACGCTCCTTTTTTCCGCGAGGCTCTAGCTCCATCAGGCGCGAAACAGCGAGGGGGTCCGTACCAGGGTCGTACCCCCCTCGGCCGGCGCGTGTATAGAAAACCAATATGTCCGGCGAGGATTAGATAGAAGCATCCGTTATAGGTATTGTATTGGTCATACTTCTATTTTAGCTATCTGTGCACCAGCTGTTTTACTATATTGCATACATATGTAATATACCTAATGGTCACTTGATGAATTGCCAGCTTTTTTTTTATAAAAAATTGTCGGCATTTCAATACGAAATAATCCCATGCGCTTCCATAGTCCATGCAATAATGCGCTCGGCCGCATCATCCGCTGTTATTAGGCATAGGTACCTTTTAGGTATCTTGGTACCTTTTAGGTATCTTTTAGGTATCTTGTATCCGACTTTTGTTAGTTCAGCTCACGGGAGGTCTTGTTCGCATGAGCTTTATTGGCATTTCCACACTCAACCACGTAAACGACAATCCATCTAAATGTGGTTTACCGGTCCACAGTTCTCGACTATTCATCTGATGTGAACGGCTCCTTGTGTATGCAATCGCATTTACCTAGTACCTACTATACATAACCTGGTACGTTGGGCTATAGAGAACAGACGTAAGAAGTGAGCCGACCGGTACCTATTCGCTCCCGAATTGCATCACGTCCCAGTGACGTCACGACACCTGGGTGAGGGGGGTTACACGGAGCCGCTGTCACGGATAAATCAGCCGTTCGGCGCGAATTTCGTCCAGTCAGCGGGTCTGACGTCGGTTCAACCACCTGCGGCGCCACGGCAGGTGTGTGACTTATTGTAAGTACCTACTGGGCGGGTTCCGGTCGGTAGCGGGGCACACCAGGAGGACACTAGCTGAGTCGGCAGTCGCCGGCCGGGAGACTGGGTGGGGACTGAAGATGGCACAGCATAGATCACACCTGTGCTAACTGCTAACCTGTGCTACATGCATGATCAAGGTGTTCATACCAACCGCACGCACATGGAAGGTTCTGTACTATGGGGCTGGTAACTTGCTATGTACTCTTAGGCATAAGGAAACAAGTATAGCTCACTATCATTTCCATCATACACCTATCCGTGCTTCTATCCTCAGGATACTGAAATCCTTCTCCTCCACGCCACAACCCCCTTCCGGGCTGGACAGGCAACTTAATCTCATGCGGGCTGCTCCCTTGGAGCGGCACCGCTGCTCCCGAGGGAGCGCACCCCGTAGCCGGGTGCAGTGAGTGCCTTGGGGCTGGGTGGCCTGTCCTCTGGACGGGCTCAGCCCCGGCGACTCACTAAGGTGCCTGCCCAGACCAATGTCTCCCCCTAAATCCTATCATCCTTCCGGCTCTGCAATGGTCTTGTCGACCGAAAGGGCCTAACCCAACAAAACAAAACAAAAACAAATTTCCATCCAATTGTCCATTAAACATGGGGATGCAGTTCGTCATGGCAATGGCCGTTTCTGTGCTAAGAAACGGATAATCGAATGACAGTCGGAAGATAAACATACCTACCTATATAGCGGGCAA
Source organism: Amphibalanus amphitrite (assembly GCF_019059575.1). Classification (NCBI taxonomy): domain Eukaryota; kingdom Metazoa; phylum Arthropoda; class Thecostraca; order Balanomorpha; family Balanidae; genus Amphibalanus; species Amphibalanus amphitrite. Next base: position 86,481 of record NW_024882591.1, on the reverse strand, counting down.
ACGATAAGTCATTTACTTAGGCATATACTCCATGAAAAACAAACGGAACAGCTCGCAGCTTGCAGTTGAGGCATGAGTTCTCACCAAATGAGCTTTTGATTATGAGGCAATAACAAAAGCAAAACTTAGCCACTTAGCGAGCTACGGTCACCGCACACGCCCACTCTTGGTACCTATAGTTGGTCTGGGCTCTGTACAACTTGCCATTACATTCGGCCAGGCATAGACGATTGCCGCTGGCGCTTAGCCCACTTATTTTTCAACAAAACACACACAGTAGCAAGAACAGACTTTGTCACAACACAGCACAGATTTTGACACAGTCCCCGCCTGCTACCGCAAGTCCTTATACCACATCCCGTGAATCACAAAACCGACATCGTCATAAATAGTCCATAGTTTCATTTCCTGCTAAGTGAGATGTGTCGGCTGGTCCCTTCGAACCGTTACTCCGTGTAGTCCACATCGCTCGACCGGGACCGGAACCGCGCTGGCCCACGTCCCGTCTCTGAAATCACTCCTCAGACGTGACCGTGACTGTTCCTATATCAGCACCGACACTGAATCACGCTGTGGCCTGTGTGACTTATCCGGCTTACCCAGCTGATTCGGCACATGAGCCGTCTGTTGGAAGAAGACTTACCGAACAGTGTGCGTGTCAACAATCGTCACTTGTGTTTGGACTTCTCTGACTATTCTCGCTGAGAAAACGCCAAGTTCAAACTGAGATTACAGGAATAAGGCGAGAAAAAGTCCACGCGATTTATGAGCGTAACCGTTCAAAGCCGATATTTCCGGCCGATAGGATCACCTGTTTCACAATGGGATTATCGGTTGGTTCTAGGCAAAAAAAAAGCCCTAGGGCTCATTGTTTACAACATGCTTAGAGGGGCATTGGTATAGTTCAGTTAATTGTCGATACATCAATGAATAACGTACCTATACGTTTTTTGTTTGCAGTAACTGCATGTTTAATGTGTATGTGTCCCAAGCGCACATGAGAATCCGAGCACGCGTAGGTAGGTATAACGATATCGGTGATACCTAAATGTAACTCATCTAAGCAGATGGCATGGGTTAACCGACGTCATTGGATTGGGTATTGGTACCTAATAATACCGGACCGAGTATTCATACCTAATTGAACAACATACCTAAAAACACGAGATAAAATTAGCGAGTGACGAGTAGAGTAGCTAATTTAAACGGTCACTAAACGTTAAGCGATTTGTTCTACATAGGTCCATTAGGTAGCCGGTCCATTTACTCAGGTATTCGATAAGGAACGAATAAAGTAACACAGACACCTAATCCTAAATGAATATACTTAAATAAACATCCATTAGCATCGTATCTATTTATGTTGCATTTATCAAAAGACGTCTGATTATTTATTTATTTTCTTTTGCGATCAGCCTTCGCGGGCGTACACTGATAGCAAATTTAAACGGTGGGAAAGTAAGTGAATTATATTAGAACACTATTACTCTCAGTAGCGGCGGAACACCTTCAATTAAGGGGGGCGGGGCACTGCCGACTTTTGGTCCTATTCTTTCCATGCAACGCCCAGGGCTAATGTTAAAATGCCAAAATCAAAGGGGGGCACGGTGCCCCGGTGCCCTCCCCGTTCCGCCGCCTATGATTACTATAGGTACTATCACGCCGGGGGTTTGGACGATACGGGATGAAATGCATTTTGCCTAAGCGCTCTGCCTGATTGCGATGAAATATGATATAAAATGTCCCCTATGATAGCAATCATTTTATATGCTTCTCATAAGCTACAAATTTAAGGTCTTTGTTGTATCGTCTTTGAATTTTTATCAAACATTTTTAAGTGTCATCTATTGGTGCGGTGTTGAAGTTTTGAACGGTTATGTACAGCCCACCGCTAAAGTAATGTAGGGTTTACCAATCTCAACGGTTGGCTTTGACTGGCGATTATGCGGAGTGATCGAAAAGAAGATGTCAATAGCTAAAGTTGCAGCTGCAAGGGTGACGATACATATTAGCTACATTCAAAGTTTCATTGTATAGTCTGGTTAATCGTTCCTAAGCTTCAGAAGCAGAACATATACCCATGACTGAAACCGCACATTACTTCTGCTGTGGACTGTACACGCTCCCGGTTTGGATGCCGCCACGTGGCTCTCACGGCGGGTACTTCTCTTACCCTCAGGGGACGGTCAGGTGACAGTCGATGACCTGGACCCGCACAAGTGCTCCATCTACATCTACGCGTTCGCCAGGCTGAACCCGACTACCTACCAGTTGGACGTGTTCGATTCCTGGCTCGACATCTCGCTCAGGGTGAGAGCTTACATAGTTGGGCTGTACCTATGCAAGGCGCGCAGTTAGATTAGTCGTCCACCGATGTAAAATAACGTCAAAATATGGTTAACCGATGTTATCCCGGCAGTTGCTGGGGTATTTCGCCACCCACCGTTTGCTGGGGGGGGGGGGCGTTAAACGCCCCCAGCCGATAACTCGAGAACCAATAGGCGCAGCGAAACGCACGAGGCGGCAAACGAAAGAGCGCGACGAGACGATTCAGATGAGTACTTTAAAGTTGAATTTTGAGGTCACAGGTCGGGTCAAGGTCAGGTCAAACACCTGAAATCGGGCTTTCAGTAGCATGGACTTCAGGACTTCGCAATGGGTGCCTCTCGTCATAAACTCTGTCCAAACGGTGCACAATCCATCATATAAGGCCTACAAGAGTGTCAGCTCCATGTCAGGGTCAGTCAAGCATAGGTCAGGGTCAAGGTCAGGTCAACCGGGTAGGCACATATCCCCGAAAATCAAAACTGATATTCGCAGCCTGTGACACATGTTTTACAGGTAATTTGGGGCGTAGAACACGATGGTGACATTCATTTTGTCATATGTGTACGTGTTTGGCTCAAAAAGTTCAATTTAAGAAATGCATGTATCATGGTCGTGAAGTAGTCACGAAAAATTGCCAAGATTCAGTTCAAGATTATGGAAAATGCGGAACGATAATCAATAATCCAAGATAGCCATTTGATTGATCATGGTATTGGCAGTCTAATGGCGTTTACGGCATGTCTGTATGTCTATTCTGTGATTTTATATGATTTTTTGAACATATGCCGTTTTTGGTCGAAAACACAGAAATCATGACGTCACTAAAACCTCGATATTTCAAAAAATTTCCGACCGATTTTTTTGAAACTTTGCCACAATAAACTTCATTCAATTCCCTACAGGTACCCAAAATTTGGCGCGCCTGCGGCGCGCCGTTTTTATGCTATGGCCCGGCGAAAAAAGTGGGGGCGTTTAACGCCCCCCCCCCCCAGCAACTCGCGGGTTATTACGCATTAGAATTGCAAAACTGCGGCGATTTTTATCTCGATTCTCACGGCGCCGCAGGGCTATGAGAAGTTCGTGGCCATGAAGCAGGCCAACCCGGCGCTGAAGGTGCTGCTGGCCATCGGCGGCTGGAACGAGTCGCTGGACCCCAAGTACTCCACCATGCTGGCCAACCCCTCGCTGCGCCAAGGCTTCGTGTCGAACGCCGTCCAGTTTCTGCAGCAGCACGGCTTCGACGGCCTGGACCTGGACTACGAGTACCCGTCGGCGGCCGACCGGGCCGGGTTCGCCGCCTGGGTGACCGAGCTGCGCGCCGCCTTCCAGCCGCACGGCCTGCTGCTCACCGCCGCCGTCACCGCCAGCGCCGCCAAAATCGACGCCGGGTACGACGTGCCGGCCGTCTCGGCGGCGCTCGACTTCATCAACGTGATGGCGTACGACCTGCACGGCTCGTGGGAGGCCACCGCCGACCACCACGCGCCGCTGCTGCCGCGCGCCTCGGACGCCGGCAGCGGCCTGGACTTGCAGTCCGTGATGGAGGCCTGGAGGAGTCGCGGAGCGCCGGCCGCCAAACTGGCCGTGGGCGTGCCGCTGTACGGTCGCAGCTGGACGGTGCCCGGGGCCGACAAGACGCCGCCCGTGGCCGGGTCCGGCGCCGGTGTGGCCGGGCCGCACACCCAGGAGGCCGGCAGCCTCTCCTACTTCGAGATCTGCAAGAACGTCAACGCCGGCTGGACTGTGGTGCAGGTGGGTCATGTGGCTAAACGTTACATTGGGTGCAGAGGACGGAGGATGGCGGTTGACTCGGAGTGCAGTCATTTAACCTTTCTAAAAGCGCGGAAAGATGAGTGCTCTAAACATAATTGCATCACTGACAAAATCAGCATCTCGTCTGGCCGTGTGTCACTCAACATGTCTCCCGCCGCCCCAGACTGACGTGCCGCTCTGCCGCCGCAGGACCCGACCGGGAAGATCGGGCCGTACGCCTACTCGGGAGACCAATGGGTCGGGTACGACGACACCGCCATGGTGGCCGCCAAGACCCGGTGGGCCGTCAGCCAGGGATTCGGGGCCGTCATGGTCTGGGACGTCAGCTCCGAGGACGTCAGGTACGGAGATAGCTGAGGCCAGGGCAAGGGTGATGGGACAGATAACCCGCGCCGGGCCGGTGCTCTGAGATTCCGCGCCGGGCCGGGGGGTGTCTGAACACCCCCTCTTCTAACTCGGCTCCTGGGCCACGTAGCGACACGCGGTAAGCGGCAGTCGAAAGAACGTCCAAAATAAGGACGAAAACACTTCAGTCATTTTTGGGGTCAGGTCAAAGGTCAGATCACCAGAGGTCACCAAAGGTAAAATGTTGACTATTTCAACAGAAACTGCCAACGGCTATCTCGGGAACCGATAGAGCTACAGCGCCGCGGAAAAGCGCATTCGATAGCCCTTTTACAGACATTTCTGAATAATGTGTTCAGATTTGACCTAAGGTCAACGGTTTAGCCTCCAGAGGGCAAAAACTCCAAAAATAGCCGTTTTTACGAAAAACGTTTTTTCTGCAATAACTTTTGCCTCGAAAGAGCCATGACATTTCTTTTGCCAGCATCGTGTTCCTCTCGTCGAGACGCGTCGAATGAACTATAATTTGACCTTGAAAGGTCAAGGAAAATTTGACCTCAGGTCAAGGTCATGACCTGACCGGTAAAGGTCATGTTGCATATCAGTCGATCCGCAACGTCGAGCCGAACACATCTAAGGCTTTTTCAGCGCTCTAGCACGCCTCTATCAGAAGTTATTAGCGAAAAACTGTTAGATTCTGTTCGTGACCTGAGATGACCTCTGGGACATAATGAGGGGTCACAGTTGCCATTTTCCGATTCAGTGTGTCAATTTTACCTACATCTCGATGTTTGGGAGTGTCTAGAATAGCGTTCGTGCAAAACAGACGCTTTTCAATTTTCTCCCATTGACTTAGGGGAGAGGCCGCAAAATTGACCTTACCTTAGGTCACCGATATCAAAATTCCGAGATATACATTTTATAGATAAGGTTGCTCTAACCAATCGCTGAAAGTTTCAAGGCAATCGATCAATCGGTGTAGCTATGACGAGCATTCATATTTTTTCTGAGGTGAGGTCACTTGGCGTGACCTGGTGACCTGACCTAAGGTGACCTGGGTCTAAAATGTTCACAACATGTGCGGAAAAGATGCACGAACAGGTGTGCCAAAAACGGCGGCGCTCCGCGCCGCCGTTTTTGAGATATCTGCGAAAACCCACAGGGGGGGGGGGTGTTCAAACACCCCCCCCGGCCCGGCGCGGGATAATAGGTGATGAGTGATTTGGTTAGTGGTGCTTCGGCGGAGAAACACAGCTGCACCACACCATGCACGGATCCGAATGACACCTTTTCTGTTTATGCTCGGGTAGGTATCGGGTTATTTGTGCTGTCAAAATAAGGTATCCAATTAAAAGCGAAAAATGCTACATCGTTTCAGAAACGGTTGCGGCGGTGGCGCGTGGCCGCTGATGTCGGCAATCCAGGCGAACCTCGGCCCGACCACCAGCACCACTACGACCGCCGGCACCACCAGCACCACCACAGCGGGCACCACCACAGCGGGCACCACCACTACGACCGCCGGCACTACAGCTGGAACTACCACCACTGCGGGAACTACGACGACCACTGCGGGAACTACGACCACCACTACCACGGCCGGGCCCGGAGGATCCTGTGAGTATACCGTCCCGAGCTGTCCCGAGGGGCACTCATCACGTGCTCTCGCCTGTTGCGACTTCTGTACAGTTTGTGATGATTACGGCCCATGCCCGCACTCTCATGCCCAAGCCCATGCGCTGTCTGCGGTCCTAACTGTCGTATCCGGTTCCGCTCCATATGCTCGTGTCCCTACAATACGCACAGCACAGTGAGCAGTGTCTCCGTCTTACCTGTTCGGCAGTCCCGTGTCCCTATCACCTGTATAACGACCCCGCCCCTGGCCGGCAGTCTCGTGTCCCTCTCGGTTATGTAACGACCCCGCCCCCGTCCGGCAGTCTCTCGTCCCTATCAGCCGTATAACGACCCGTCCCTGTCCGGCAGTTTCGCGTCCCTATCATCTGTGTAACGACCCGGTCCGGCAGTCTCGTGTCCCTCTCGGTTATGTAACGACCCCACCCCTGTCCGGCAGTCTCGTGTCGCTATCCGCGGTGTAACGACCCTGTCCGGCAGTCTCGTGTCCCTGTCAGTTAGGTACCGCCCCTGGCCGGCAGTCTCGTGTCTCTCAGTTGTGTAACGACCCGGTCCGGCAGTCTCGTGTCTTTATCAGCTGTGTAACGACCCGGTCCGGCAGTCTCGTGTCCCTCTCGGTTGTGTAACGACCCCGCCCCTGGCCGGCAGTCTCGTGCCCCTATCAGTAATGTAACGACCCTGTCCCTCTCCGGCAGTCTCGCGCCCCTATCAGTTGTGTAACGTCCCTGTCCGGCAGTCCCGTGTCCCTATCAGTAATGTAACGACCCTGTCCCTGGCCGGCAGTCTCGTGTCCCTCTCGGTTATGTAACGACCCCGTCCCTGTCCGGCAGTCTCGTATCCCATCAGTTTTGTAACGACCCCGCCCCCGTCCGGCAGTCCCGTGTCCCTATCAGTAATGTAACGACCCCGTCCCTGTCCGGCAGTCTCGTGTCTCTCAGTTTTGTAACGACCCCACCCCTGTCCGGTAGTCCCGTGTCGCTATCCGCTGTGTAACGACCCCGTCCGGCAGTCTCATGTCCTCAGCTGTATAACCACCTCGTCGTCCCTGGCCGGCAGTCTCGTGTCCCTCTGCGAACGGCCTGTTCCCGGACCCGTACGACTGCCAGAGCTACTACAACTGCGGCCACGGCACGCCGCACCACTACACGTGTCCCAGCGGCACGCTCTTCGACCCGACGGCGCTTAACTGCAACTGGGCCAGCCAAGTGACGTGAGTGGGCCGGGGGAGGAGGGCCGGTCAGATATCTCAGAGGTACACGACAATATGACGGAAACCTTTAATCTCTTCGATTTTTTTTTTTAACCAGGTTTCATAAAGAGGGGTTCGTCTGATGTTCGCATGTCATCATCGACGTAAATCGCTACTGTCCCAGATCCTTTCATCGCTCCTGCCTTCCTAGCCTTGCTCCCAGCGATAACTGAAGTCGACCGTAGCTTCATCCACTATATGACGGCAAGGAATAACTCTACGGTGTTAGGTACTATTTGCAGCCTGCATCATCAGACACCTGCCTGCAAAACAGGAAGACCGAAGCAAAATGAACCCATTGAACGATGTTCAGGCAGACGACATTCAGGCGAAAGAGAGCAGACAGATTCAATTTGGTTTATTCCATATCCTCGTGAAACAACAGAACAAATCACACTCTCTCGGCCCGACCTCCTCTCTCTTTCCTAGGCTAATTCCTATACACGGACCGCGTCACCCCCTCTACTCAGTCGTCACATCCTCTCCTTTCCTCTCTCGAACAGTCCGGAGCTCATTCGTGTCGCTCCCTCCCTCCTCTGCTCTGTCGGCGCCTCCTCTCCCTCTCTCCGCGACAGTCCAGCCCGCACCAGTCGCCCGTCACTCGGCCGCTGGTTTGCGGGCCATCAGAAGGTAGCTCTGGCGGCGCTCCGTGGCTGACGCCACATCGATTCCACGACTCTGGGCGTCGTTGATGACGGCACACATCTTCTCGCGGGTCCGACGCAGCAGCGAGTCGCCGTCGGCAGCTCCGCGAGCGGCCACCAGCTCCTGGTATCCGGACCAGCTAGCGATCTCGCCTAGCACGAGCTCCAAGGAGAAGGGCCGCTCAATGAAGTAGCTCTCCTCGTCCCACTGAATCTCAGGGTAGGAGATCATCGCCTCCGCCTCATGGGTTTTGGACATTATGTCCCCCAGCAGTGTGGGCATCGGCCAGTGATCGGCCAGGTGCACGTACAGCACCTCCTTGAAAATGTCGTCCAGCTCGGTCCACACAGTGCCGTCGGGCAGTCGGAAGGACGGCTCGTTGTAGCTGTAGATGGCGATCACTCCACCGGGCGCCAGGACCCGGTCAACCTCTGCCAGAAACCGCTCCCGGTCGAACCAGTGGAAGCACACGGAGGCGGTGACCAGGTTCACCGATCCGTCCGGCACCGGGATCTCCTCGGCCGGCGCCACCTGGTAGGTGACGCCGCCGCCGCTCGTGCTGCTGCCGGCCGCCTCTGCCACCTGGGCGGGGCTGATGTCCGTGCCCAGGACCGAGCCAAAGTGCGGCGCCAGCAGCCGGGTGTTCTGGCCGCTGCCGCAACCGACGTCCACGGCTCGGTGCAGGGGTGACGAGCGGCGGACGTACTGCAGCACGTGAGCGATCAGCGCCGCAGGCGGCTCCGGACGGAACTGGGCGTACAGGCGCGCGTGCTGAGAGCCCTCGAACGCACGAAGCATAGCGGCGGTGACGGGCGGTCGGTCAGACGGTAAGAGACGGTCGGTGAGACGGTAAGAGACGGTCGGTGAGACGGTGAGCGGCGGTCGGTGGCTGCAGCAGCTGGCGAGTGACTCAGACTGGTTGTATGCCCGCCGATCAATAGGCTACTGCCTCAGGGGATGGGCGTCGCCCAGGTACGAGCACTGAGGGTTTTTAACGAAACACTGATGAGTGACGACTGGAGCCCTGGACTGTCCTCTGCACCACTGACCCCTCTCCAGTAACTGAAAATGCCTACACTGTAGCCAAGTGGCCGCCCAGACGGCACTGGAGCAGGCCCTGGCCCGCGTCATAATGACATGCCTACATGCCTAGATGTATGAACAGGCTCCGTATAAATGTAACGTATAAATACATGTATTGCTGAAATCAGCACACGATACCGCAGGCGTGACAATGAGAATATAAGCGCTTCGGCCACTTGCAAGTTTTCATTCCGTAATACCGTAAATAGCCGCATCATGGGATTCAATGCATCGCAAGTAAGATTAAACTCTGCTTATCGCCACAGCATGGGCTAGGCGCACGTAGATTTCGTTATGAGACAGGCTCAGTTTAAATAAACACCAGGCCATGTGGGAAATGCGGCAGCTAATTGTTAGCTGTCAATGGATTGCTGCGCCCTTATGCAGAGTAGAGCCATGCTAACAAAAATATGCACAACATCCAATCGCCAGCCAGTAAGATGACTGGACAAAGAGTTATGAGGCGTGATTTTAGGATTTATAATATAGATTTAGGTACAACATACGTAGGAGTGGATAATATAAGAACCTCGCTGCTGTTTGAGACGTAGTTTCAGCGACTCCCACCCAGTGTCGTCAGTATTTTCCTACGTTGACCCTGCATTGTCGCAAACCATTCTACGGTGACCGGCTGTGGCGCTCCACAGGTGCGGGGTGACCTCCGGGGGCGATTCAACCACAACCACCACTACCACGACCACGACGACGACCACCACGGCCGGCAGCGGCGGCTCCGGGACCTGTGAGTTATATGGGGCGGGGGTCGGAGTGTGGAGGGAATGGGGACGGACGTATAGAATGTCCCAATTAGTAATACAGGAGCTGGGATAAGCAGTTGCTCAATTGTTGACCGGTCATTATCGTTCTCTTCAATAACTTCTCTGTCACTGACTTGTTTCATCTGACCACTCGGCTGTTCACCTCGGTTTGACCTGAGGTATGTGTCCCTTCTCTGACCTGACCTCTGTGACCCCTGCCGCAGTCACCTGTCCGTCGCCGACGGGCTGGTTCGCCGACCCGTCCGACTGTCACAGTTTCTACAACTGTTTCAACGGCACGCCGCACCACTACACCTGTCCGGCGGGCACCAGCTGGCAGCAGAGCATCACCAACTGCAACTGGTCGTCCATCACCGGCTGCTGAGCAGCTGCCTCAGCCGGCCGGCAGCCGACAGCTGCGGGGAGCTGCTGCGGTAGACAGAACGACCAGCTGCCGGCTTTGGATCTTTAACAACTCTTTATCAGGGCTCGATCTGTACTTCCATCTGTTTTTATCTTTGTGTTGGTAGTAGTGAGTGGCATACCACGGGAACAAATATGAGGTGATGTAGGGTATCTTTTGATGGAATATCGACGACGAATTAAGCATACTAGTCAAAAGCCGGCATTAGGCACTTTGTCGAACGTGTCGCTATTAGCTCTCATATTGATTGACAATACGTTCATTGTTTGTACTTCGTAGTTTAGCGGTAGTGCCTGCTTGGCGGAACAGTCATCGATTGTATGGTTCATTCGATGGTGACGCGGCCTTGTTCTCATAATGACGTTATCTGCGTGTTAACTACTATCGATCGTCGATCGAGAGCGCTCTGCTCAGTTTGATCCTAACTAGGTCAGTCATCAATGACAAAATCATGCATTATTTGCGATAGTTTTGAAGTCTTTTGTTATGCTATCAAATGTTTGGGAGAATAAAACCTGATCTTCGGTGTGTTTCTAATTATACTTATGTCAGTCCAGCCTGTTTTTTTTTTTTTAGTTAACTATGTGTCGATTTCTGCAGTCGGGTTAGTTATCGATGAAAAATTCTGGCGAGGACAAAATCTGACAACCCTGCCACTAATTCAGCGGAACAAGGGTAATGACAACCAATCATGAACCAGATACACGTACAAGCTTGTCTATTCAATTTCACAACAGTATCAAACGATTGCCATGCGTTCGCAAATGCGGATCCATATAAATTACACTGCAGATCGGTATCACCCCAAGCTGCAAAACTAGAAAAGTAATATAATACAGTATCAAACTGGCATATCTGTGAGCAATAACATCATATAAAAACTTATCTACAGTGGCACAAATAGCTGGTGAGATCCTATTCCTTTGTTCAAATAAGTACCGACACACAAAAGGAACTCGAAAAGGGTTGTAACCTAGGTAATCACGTCCTTCCATCTGGGACGATTAAAGCACTGCACAACTTCGCTGAAGGCACGGATTAGTTTGTCGTAAATCGTCTTCACAAGTATTTTGCCCTACAAATGTCAGTCACACAGAAAACTGAGGGGGATTACGTCCAGTGGGTAGGAACTCGCACTGGGAGCATTATACATTGGGGAAGTAGTGAGCGCCCCCGCAGCCCTGAAGATAGGTATTAGGTATCGCCCCCCCCCCCTGCATTGGCTGTAAAGAGCAGCCAAACATTCTACTGGCAAATGTGAAGCTAACGGGAGATAATATCGCTACATAATCACAACAGTTTCATACGTTGTTTTGCACACATATTGTCTCAACACACGATATATCCTGATTAAGGTATTCAACGTTATCATCATTGGTCTGATCATTGCGTCGTCATAAATAGATAAAACTTTACACTAAGGCACAGAAAGGGTTATGTCGCATGCATGCATCTCACCTTTCACTGGCCTGGCAGAAAGGGTTAGCAGAAAGACGACAGACCAATTCGTCTGTAGAAGGAAGACCACTGGCACTCAGCAGCTCTCAGTGACGTCAGAGTCCTCCAAATGACGTCACAAATCCCACAGCCCGGGCGCCGCGCCGGTCCCGGCTCAGATACCCAGCCGGTCGTAGGCGGGCAGGACGGGCGGCGGCTCGGCCGGCTCGTCAAACAGCCGCTCGTCGGGCTGGCCGCCGGGGCCCGCCGGCGGCGGGGGTGGGGGCGGCTCGGCCTCGCCGGCCATCTCCCGAAACACCTCGCCGGTCTCGGTCTGGTAGAGCGCGGCGCCGTCCTCTGCCAGCGTCTTGTAGACGGTGACGCCCGTCTCGGTGCGGTACACCTCGAGAGGCCAGCTGAGCGCCTCCTCCACCCCCGGCACCGGCAGCACGTCCACCATGTAGAACCGGTCGTCGGCCGCCGCCGGATCCGGCGACACGTGGCCGTCGGCCAGCGCCGCCGCCGCCGCCGCCGAGGTCGGCGACGGCGCGCGCGGCGCCGTCTCGTGCACCTTGGCGTGGTCCCGGAGCGCCTCCCGCCGGCTGAACGACTTGTCACACTCCAGGCACGAGTAGGGCTTCTCGCCAGTGTGCAGCCGCGAGTGACGATTCAGGGTTTTGGCGTGCGCGAATGTCATGGCGCACACCTCGCAGGCAAACGGCCGCTCGCCGGTATGGGAGCGGCGGTGGTCGCGCAGGTGGGTGCCGTCGCGGAACGTCTTACCGCACTCCTCGCAGCAGAACTGCCGCTCGCCGCGATGGCCGCGCTTGTGTTTGTACAAATTGGAGACAGTGGTGAAACCCTTTCCACAATCATCACACGTGTAAGGTTTCTCGCCCGAGTGTATCCGCTTGTGAATGTTGAGGTAGTAGGGCGATTTGAACGTCTTACCACAAACCTCGCAGCAGTAGGGTTTGTCCTTGGAGTGGACGCGCCGGTGTATGATGAGGTACGACTGCTGCGCGAACTCGCGGCCGCACTCGTCGCATTTGAACGGTTTGTCGCCGGTGTGCAGCCGCCGGTGGTTGATGAGTGTGGTGCGCAGCGCGAACCGGCGCCCGCACACATCACACTCGTGCGGCCGCTCGCCGGTATGTGTGCGCGCGTGGATCTTGATACTGGCCAGGTACTGAAACTGGCGGCTGCAGACGGTACATTGGTACGGCGCCGGACCCTCCACCCGCTGCCAGGGCACGGGGGGCTTGGCCGGCCGCGCCGCCGGCCTGGCCTTGGACGGCGGGCGCCGGCGAGCCCGGGACTTGGCCGGGAGTTGGGTGCCCATCACCTGGAAAGGACGACCATTAGATGGTCATTATATACCGCCGCTTCCCATATTTAACAGACAGCTAATGCAATCAATAGAGTAAAGTAAGATGGGTGAGACGGGCTTCAGTAGATGATTTCGCTGAGTTTAAATCAGGCGGAAGCAGTAGGAAACGATAAAGGCCTTGGATCGGCCAGAGCAAAACAATTATTTTACCCATTGTATCAAATGCACTGAGTCTAAGTCGATGTCTCATCTTTCCCCACTCTTACCTTGGCTCCTGGGGGCACGCTAGGACCGATAATGTCCGCGTTATTCTCCGGTTCGGTCTCTGCGTCCGGGCCGTCCACTTCAACAGCCAGCGGGTCGTCCTCGTCTGAAAACCGAGCACACACCATCGGTGAGAAATAATACATCTAGGCGCAATGATCGAATGTGGGGGAAAACAATGTGCTAGAAGATTCTTACTTCCAATATGAATAACTGCATCTAAGGAGTGGGTCTACTTAGGAATTTCGTTTCCATAACATTAAAGGGATTTACCATGTGGAATTTCTGCCAAAATCTGTTACAGGCCAAGCCGCCAATTGCAGGAACTATGACGCTCAACAATATGAATTAGGGTTAAGTTTGAGGGTGGAAGGGGGAGGGAAGTTTTCTGTACCTGCTCCATCTGGTTGATGCGAGACGAGTAGAGCCGGGTCATCTGTCAGGGAGGAAGAACCCAGAAACACGTCCTCCTCCTCCTGACCCTCCGCCTGCTCTCTCTGTTTCTCCGGGTCACCGGGCCGGTCCGTCGGGGGTCCCTTCACCTTCCCGGGCTGGTCAGGGTGACAGTATGAGCCAGCGGGGCTCACAGCAGCTCCCGTCGTGCAATCATCGCTAACACGGACCGCCTGCACCGGTATAATGTTCACTGGAGCCGTCTCCTCTGCGGGTGCCAACCCGCCTGGGCACAGGGCCACAGTCACAGCCGCAGCGGCATTGCTCTCCGCCCGGGGCTCCTCCTTTACACTGAGGTGTGCCTCACTGAGACCCGACCGGGCCGCTGTCTGCCCGTTGGTCCGGACAGCAGCAGACGCTGCTGCCTTTTTCCGCCCCGCGGTGGCGAGTCCCCTCAGCTGCCGCCTCAGCCGGTCCACTTGGGCCAGGAGGTCATCGAGGTCCTCCAGTAGGTGGATGCAATTGCCACAGAGGGCATCCTCCTGCTCTGGCGGGGGTCGGTCGGAGAACTCTAAGCTGAGCCGAATGGCTAGGCGCGTCTGCAGTTGTGCTAGCCATCGGGTGGGTTGAGCACACTTTGTACTGCACACCAGGCAAAGCACAGGCTGAGGACCCTCCATCACTACTGAAACAAGAAGAATAGGTTAAGAGTAGGTACCTACAATTTGGCCCTACTATGACTATGAATCAAAACTTGCAAATTTAAGCAAAGTAGGCATCTTTTGAAATTTAAATATCTCAATCTGAGTGTGTCCAATTTTGTAACATGAGCAATTGAGCAATCTAGGATAAAAATAATATCAAAGTTTTAAGAAAAATACTAAGTAAGTTGGTACATAAGTATTTGCAACACAGAAATGGAAAATATTGTTTGTTTTGTTGGGTTACGCCCTTTCGGTCCGATGAGACCATTTCAGAGCCGGAAGGTGAAGGATGATAGAAATTAGGGGGAGACATTGGTCTGGGCAGACACCCTAGAGAGTCGCCGGGGCTGAGCCCATCTTGATCTGAATGGACAGGCCGACCAGCCCCCCCCCCCCAAGCACTTTGCACCCGGCCATAGTGATAGGGTGCACTCCATCGGGAGCAGCGGTGCCGCTCCAAGGGAACAGCCCACATGAGATAAAGGTGCCTGTCCAGCCCGGAGTGGGGGTTGTGGCGTAGAGAAGGACTTTAGTATCCTGACTCCTGAGGGCTGTTCACGGGCCCTGTGTGCGGTAGGACCGCACACAGCCTCCAAGCTCCGCCCACTGCGTCCCTACGTCAGCCTTCCGTCACCGCACACAGCGATCGCTGTGGCCGGTCGGGACTGGCCACAGCGGACCGTCCACCGCACGCAGCCGTGACGTCAGAGCCGCCTACCCATCCCCTACCCCCACGCCTGCTGGACGCACCGCACACACCGCACGCAGCAGTGTGCGGTGCCCGTGAACACCCCTCTGAGCAAGGCTATATAAACCCAAGTATAAACCCTTGCTCCTGAGGCTCCTGAGGATGGAAGCGATGGAGCGGAGAATGAAAAATTTCAACTACCAGCACAATCACAGTCAGACAACTCCCTCACCATATCATATGGCCACCCGATCACTTACCCAATTTTCTGAAGAAGAAAAACAAGAAAAATTAGCCTGTGGCCTAGTGCCCATCACATAAACATATCAATATAAACATATAAGGCCTATGCCTATGCATCAATTCATAACATGTTCAGAGTCAGACATATCTGGCGCAGATACTACGACTCGGATGTCAATATTTATGTTTTGGGCCGATGACGTCATTCAATTAGAGGGCAGCTATTGGCTGAAATAAATAGTACATGACCGGAGTCAAAATTCCATCAAATTTCAACATTTTCCCAAATATCTTATTTTACTAGTCTACTCCGGCTTTAAAAATTGTGATCAATGTTTTGATCAAAAGTAAAAAACTCCACTTTTATCTGGCACGCTATTTTCAGTTACAAAGTAGGTACCTTCATTTCGTACATTCCATGTATTCATGTTCCATAACACAAGTCAAAAATGCGCAGGCAAGTGGCTGGTAAATTGCACACTACTTCTGTACGCTCATACGTCACCAAAACCGCTTGTATCTCATTCGCCCAGCTTAACAGAAACTCGTCAACCACACTCGCGTCTCTGGACGCCGACTAGCTGTCACCGGCGGGTGCCTCTGGGCCACGGGGCGTCACCCGCGCCTGCGCAGCGCCGCAGCCTTATACGCCCCCGGTGAGCGCCGCGCGTGGCGGTCCGCCCCCGACATCGTCCGGCGCGGCTTAAAACAGCCAGTCACTAGGGCTCAGCTCCTATAGGATCACTCTCGAACTCGTACTCGCGCGCACACCGATCACTCTCATGCGCCCTTGGTTTCCTGAGTGGGCGTGGGTTCACTGCCCTTGTTCCAGCCCTGCAGACCCTTTGGCAGCGCCGTGTCCTCCTCGAAGGAGCCGGTGCCCTCCACGAACTCCTCGTAGGTGGATTTCTCCTTGAAGGGCCGCGGCCCGAGCAGCTCGACCATATCGTCCCGCGCCAGGATCTCCTTCTGCAACAGCCGCTGGGCGACCTGCGCACACAGAAAGAGACCCGTTATTTACCGGTATACACGTAATCTTATCTATTGCAACGGCAACGGCGCCCAGACACACGGCATTAGAAACTTACGCGAAAGCAAGACGAAACGTGTACATGTAAACATACGCTGGATACCATCAGTCAGCCCTCGTCACTTCTTTACATCCCATACGGCTAATGAGAATAACCAAAACACACATCTTCCAGTTGTGAACATTGTTGAACGCCCAAAACATCAGTTGGCAGCCTCCTCACCTTTTCGACGTCGTCCTTGTGCTCGGTGAGCAGCTGCATGGTCCTGTCGAAGGCGCTGCTGATGATGCTGCGCACCTCGCTGTCGATCAGCTGGGCCGTCTCCTCCGAGTACGGCTTGTCCAACACCATGTCGCCAGGCTGCGGCTGCTCGAAGCTGACGTTACCTACCCGGTCGTTCATGCCGAACTGGGTCACCTGAGGACGGCGAGCGGACGAGGGGCGGAGGGGGAGGAGGTTAGCTATGGCGGGGACGGCGAGGCGGGACTTCCATCAGATTCAGACGTTTAACGGGAGCCCGCGAGGTGCCCCTGCGAGTCCTGTGGGTGGGGCCCTTTGGAGTGGGAGTATGACCAGCGCGGTTCCTCAGCTGAGGCCGATTGTCGCTGCAAGACGCCACGATCCCCTCGGGCCCGTGAAGCCCCTGAACCCGATGGAGGGGTCACGTGTCCCTGACCTCCCTCCCAGTTACGCCACTGGCAGAAGCTGTTCCTGACCTGAGCGTAGGCGCTCTGGGTGACCTTCCTGAGGTCGTCCTGCGCGCCGGTCGTGATCCGGTTGAAGAAGATGTGTTCTGAGACGCGTCCGCCGAGCGTCATGCACATGCGGTCGAGCAGCTGCTCCTTGGTGTAGAGGTACTGCTCCTTGGGCAGGTACTGCGCGTACCCGAGACCTTTGCCGCGCGGGATGATCGACACCTGGTGACGGGAGAAACGGGCGGTCAGAAATGGGACGGACGGGAGCGGGGACTCGATGCTGACTGCTAGACAACCCTGGGTCAGAGGGCAGCTGCAGGTAGGCGCAGTGGTGGTTTAGAGGCCAACCTGACACAGAATCAGGCCATTGGAGTCAACAAGCACAGCAGCTTGAGCCGGAAAAATTGTCACGCCTCGTTTCCAGACAGATCACAAACCAAACAACAAATGCCTCCACAGGCCGCATCTCATTTCCCACTGTAATCAAATTGTCATATGGAGAGTCTCCTCTCCACCTTTCTGCGAGCACAACCCATCGGGTCGCATAGCTCGGGGTCCCCCACCACCCGCTCCCGTTACCTTGAGCAGTGGGTCGGCGTGCTCGAGGAACCACCCGGCCACGGCGTGTCCGGCCTCGTGGTACGCCACCGTTCGCTTCTCGTCTGGCTGGAGAACCTGTGTACAATTACAGAGCACACGACTGATCAGAGTGCGGGAGACATTGGCTCAAGAACATATTTAGTATTAGAGTTGGCTGCATGGTGAAATGAGTAACACTTATCAACAGACGATAAATGTGATGTAAAAAAAAATGAGACATCAGCTGTCCCTTTTTATAAATGGTGATACCATTTCATCTCGTTTGTTGGAAACTAAACTCAATATTTGGATACTAAATTGAGTTCGGTTTGCTGGGCTGGTGCCTGCCACTTCCGTTCAGACCTTGCACTACAAAAAAAGCCAGGCCACTAGTTACCTACAAAAAGCCAGCCAGGCCGAGATAAAGCCAGATAGCCGGCAGTCACGCACCTGAGTTTTCTTCTCCATTCCGGCCACCACCCGCTCGATGGCCTGTTCAAAGTGTTTGAGCACGATGCTCTCGTTGAGATCTCTTGCGGCGATCAGCGCCGCCTCGTTACACACGTTAGCAATGTCAGCGCCTGCAGAAAGAACAGAAGACACTCAGAGGCGAGGAACAGCTGAAGCTGGGCATAAGATACAACACATATACTTGATGACAAATATGCTAGTGCTTTCATTAAGCATCAACCTTAATACACGAACTTTTCCAGTTTCAACAATTTCGACGAGATACTCTGGTCTCAGTTTGCTTGCAAGTTAGAAAAAAAATGCATTTTGAGGTAGCTGTCTTCGTTTTACCTGTGAAGCCTGGAGTGAGGGCGGCCATTTTCCGAGCTAGTTCCTCCTTATCGATGTCCGTTTTCAGCTCCTTCAGGTGAACCTGCGGCACGACAAACAACACGTTCAGAGACTACGAAAGCAGGGCGAATCCGTTAAGTGCCGCAAATTGGGCATCACAAGACGATTGAAGAAGACATATGAACTCAATAAAATATACGAGTCAAACGCCGCATAGCTTAAATAAAAATTAAAAAGCATAAGAAGTCAAAACGTACCCAAATACACGGTGAATAGCTACTCCATCTCTCAGAACATATATCTGCTCCCTTTATCAGCTCCGAACCCACCTTGAAGATGGACGCGCGACCCTTGATGTCCGGCGCCGGCACGTAGATCTGCCGGTCGAACCTGCCGGGTCGCATCAGAGCGCTGTCCAGGATGTCCACACGGTTGGTGGCCGCCAGAACCACTACGTTGGTAGTCGTGTTGAAACCTGGCGCACCGCGGAAGGAACGTCACAGAAACTGGCGCCGGTCACACCGGGAGATAGTCGCAGAGAAACTGAGAGAAAGTCAGACATTTATTGGAGATACTATGCAAAAACGACAAAGAGTCCGAAAGACACCTAGCTATGTAAAAGATTTGCCGGAACATTGAGAAATATGTCACCTGACATCCAATTGCTCATCTGGTTAAAGACCAGCATAAATTTCGTCGTTATAAATCTATCTTCAGTTTCTATATAAATAACTTTCCCGCCGCACCACTCGGTCACTGACCATCCATTTCGACGAGCAGCTGGTTCAGCGTGTTCTCCTGTTCGGAGGCGCCGCCGATGCTGCGACCGCCGCGCTTCCGACCCACAGCGTCAATCTCGTCGATGAACAGGATACAGGGCGCGTGCTTCCGCGCCTGTGCAAACATGTCGCGTACCTGGGAGGCAGAAGAGAGGTCAGAACAGGTCAGGTCACAACTCAGGTCACATTGACTCAGGAATCTGAGCTCTGAGACGTGATCAGAGGACGTGTTCTATTCAAAAGAACACTGCAGAACAGAGGGAACGTTATGTAAAATTTGAGAAAATTCGATAAAGGCAACTACCAAAGGACAGTGCTTCTTCTGCAGCGCTCGTCATAAGAATACTCATCGCGCAGACTTTAACATACAAAACACTGATGAAATTCCTAGCTACTTGCCCTGGAAGGGGGGGGGGGGGGGGTCCGCCCAAGCAGCCTGAAACTTACCCTGGAGGGTCCGACGCCGACGAACATCTCGAGGAACTCTGAGCCAGAGACGCTGATAAAGGGCACGGCAGCCTCGCCGGCGGTGGCCTTGGCCAGCAGCGTCTTACCCGTGCCAGGGGGGCCTGGAGACCAGATATAACGGGAGCAGGGGTTGGCGTCTGGTGTGGTGGGGTTGGGACGCCGGCTCTACGGAACTCATCTTCGAGAGACGCAATCAGTTAATAATAACATAGGCTGGTTAGACAGTATACAGTATTCTTAAGTCGTGTTTCCTCGATTATTAAAACGGAACCCGAACATAAAAACCTCGTAATAAATAAATATTTACGGCATTCGTGATTCGAGCACCTCGCAGAAATATAGCTACAAATTTGAATGGAATGAGTTATATGATATTTGTAGCTTGCATCTACATAATGCACAGACGCGAGCTCAGGAACCCAGAGCCACGGACCTGTGAGCATGGCTCCTTTGGGGATTTTCGCTCCCAGCGCCATATATTGCTGTGGGTGTTTCAGGAAGTTCACAAACTCCATAATTTCGATTTTGGCCTCCTCACAGCCGGCTACATCCCTGAAAATGGAGATAAAATACTCGTCGGTAACGGAATATAACGACTTAGCTCAAATATGATCAACATAATGGGTGGAGACTTCCATTTCGCGTCTAGCTAGACGCGTCTAAGTCTTAGAAGCGTCTAGCTGGACGCGGCTGCGTCTATCTGGCGACAGCTAACTTTAGCCGCGTCCAGCTTGGAAGTCTCCGTCCAACAGTTAGACGCCAAGTTAGACGCCAGCTTGGACGTCTGCTCAGTTAGACGCCAGTTGGACGCCAGTGGAAGTCTCCACCCAATATGAAGTATTACAAGATTATTTCACAAGTGCCTTGCAAATTCCAAGAAATGAATGAATCGGACGATGTTACGAATCAAAGACTCAAACAACAAAGCAAATATTATACTCTGTGATATTTGAAGTAGGTACAAATCAAATAAAAGTCCAGCATGGTTACTTCTGTTAAAAGTTACTTCTGTGCCGGAGCAGTCACCAATCACCACACATTCTGCCATCATCGTTCGCACCTGAACTTAACGCCGATCTCGTCCGGGTTGATGAGTTTGGCCGTCGACTCCATCACCCCGCCGAAGAGGCCGCCGCCGCGCTTCCCGCCCGGTCCCACGCCGCCGCCCATGACGCTCGCGCCGCGCCGGAACATGTAGATGGCGAACCCTGCCGATAGGTCGGGGGCGTCAGAACACGCGGAACGCGAGCCCGGCAGGAGTGAGACTCTTCTAACTAGTACACAAGTGTGTAGTACTCAGATCAAAGGGACGCCAAGGTTATATGGGAGATATGCAATCAACTCGATCATACAAATATCACATGATTAGGTTATGATGTGTGAGCATGTGTAAGCCGTCAAACTACGAATGCAGCTTGCCCGTCATTAGCTGATTTCCCTTACTAGGCGCTCAAACTTCAGCCGGACGACCGATCACCAACCGGTCCCGCCTTCATTTGTCCTCGCCTTTTTCGTTACCATGACAACCCAACCTCTCCCTATCATAAGACTCCCACCTCAAAACCTCACTACCTCCCGCAAACACAGGTCCCACGAACCTCTTCCCTTTCCCGCGCGCAGTCCCACACCCCCCGCCCCCCCCCTACTGACCGAGTATGAGCAGCGTTGGAAGGAAGCCGAGAACCCCGCTGGCCTCGAGCTCCTGTTTGTACACCACCGGCACGAAGCTGGGCGGCTCAATGCCCAGCTCTGTCTGCGCGTGCTCCAGGTTCCGCTCGAACGCGTCCACAGAGCCAATGTTGAACCAGAGCGTGGCCTGAACGGACACGGCGGGCGAGGGGTAAGAACAGGAGTACGTGCTGTTTATTTAGAGGAAGCTCGAGAAATTTGTGTGGAACATCACTTACGTAAGGGAAGACTGAGCTTGATAAAAAAGCTTTGATAAAAAATGTTTCGGTAAACGGTTTGACCGTAACAAAGTTGCAATGCATAAGCCGCATGGGTTGTATGGAGCTATTGAGAACTATCGGCCAAAAGCTTCTTTAATAATGATCAAAGGTTTCAGGCCATATCGCTTAATTTCACGTTTCATGAATGCATATTCAAGGCGGAAACACGACAAAACGAGAGAACAGAATATTTTCTGTTGTATACTCACGGCACCCTCGATGTTGTTGCCGGGCTGGAGGCGCACGCGCACCCACTTCTTGTTGACCACCTCCAGCTTGTCGACGACGCCGCGGCTCAGGTAGCTGCACCCCAGACAGGAGGGTGGAAACGTTAGACACAGGAGGGTGACAATGTTTCGTCGTCACCAGGAGAAAAAAGTCGTCATAGGCTGCATACGCTGCTGATGAAATAAAGGGAGGAAGCCGAGTAACTGAATCTAGATCAGCGTGATCACCCCCCCCCCTAATACCACGGTTACATAGCACACGGTGCGAGTCAAATATTGCGTAAAACGTCAAAATGGCGCACGCCGTTCACTTCGGAGCATCCCTCTATCCCAATGACGTATATTCACACGTACACCGCGCTTACGTCCATCAGTCACCGTTACCGCCTGCGTCCCGTAGATGCTAGCTAATGGTGTTCGGGCATATCGCGGTCTCGCGGCTCGCCCGGTGACCCCTCCCCTCCCACACCCCACCACTGACCTGTTGGAGAACTCCTTCCACGTGATCTCCTTGTAGCCGACGTCGTACATGGCGGCCAGTAGGCCGATGGCCGTGCAGCCGGCCACCACGTACAGCACCAGCCGGGCCTGGTCGCCGCCACCCGGGTCGCCCGGCTTACCGCCTCTGGCGGAGCGGCACGGCGGAGCGGTCAGCGGCGGGCAGAGGCGGAGACGGGACGGCCGGCCGACAGAGAACGAGAGCAAACGGAACGGAGGAAGTCTCGGCAGAATTTATGTCAGTCAACTTTTGTGAATGTCTCCTCAGGAGACTTTACCAAATTTAATAGATGAATAAATGAGCTCAATGATTAGAAGCTGATACTACCCATGCTTTCATTTAATTGCTTTGAAAAAAAAACACCACATGAAGCTTGAATATTAGAAACGACAAACATGCAGCACTCACTTCATGCCCGGTCCGCCAAAGTTGATTTTGAACGACCACATGGGGTCCTTGATCTGCTCCTTCCGAGGTGCGCCAGCGGCCCCACGGGACGGTTTGGGCGGCGGCGGCGGTGCCTTGGCCTTCCCCTCGGCCTCCTTGGCGCCATTCTTGGGTTTGAAGTACTTCTCGAATCCCTCGGGTGGCGGCTTACAGCGGCGCAGGCGGCCTCCGAGGAGCCCCTCTGCGCCGGAGGAGACCCAGGCCAACGTGCGCGCCGACAGACGGAGTGGCTGAGAGTAGATGAGCGGGAGGTCAGGGGAGATCGCAGCAAAACACGACAAACAGAGGGAGGGAGAAGGGAGAGCCGAGGGAAAGGGAGAGAGATGTAGCTGTATTCAGGTCTAATGCCAGTTGCCACTTTTCCAAACTAAAATAATGTATTCTTTCTTTTCATATTTTTAAGTAAGCAAATTCCTGTGAACTGGAGTTCCAGGGCCCAAATCCCAATCTTATCAACTGCCATGAATGCGCATTTACGGTACCTATTTGGTAACTATGGAACTATTCCACATTCACTTATTCATTCATTCAAGCAACATTTATCATCATTCACGCTATCAAAATCATTGGACAAGATTAGCTGGACGTAAATAAAAAGGATAACTTTGATCATTAGCAGGGCTGCGGAGTCGGAGTTGGAGTCGGAGTCGGTCGGAGTCGACAGTTGTGACCGGAGTCGGAGTCGGAGTTGATTTTAGAAACCCGAGCCGCAGTCGGAGTCGGAGTCACCGAAAATCTGTCGACTCCGCAGCCCTGCTAGGTCTGCGGAGTCGGAGTCGGGAGTTGGAGTCGGTCGGAGTCGACAATTCTGCCCGGAGTCGGAGTCGGAGCTGGTTTTTGAAAGCCGGAGTCGGAGTCCCCGAAAATCCATCAACTCTGCAGCCCTGATCATTAGCGGCAGAACACCTTCAATTAAGGGGGGCACTGCCGACTTTTGGCCCCATTCTTTCCATGCAACACCCATGGGGCTAATGTTAAAATGGCAGAATCAAGGGGGGCATGGTGCCCCCTCCCCCCGTTCCGCCGTCTATGTCTTTTATATCAGTGCCATAAACTCTGGCCAGTGCTGCCAAATCCTATTTACAGCATTGGTAAGATCAAGATTGGACCATGGATTATTATCCATGATTGGACCCTGGGCCCTGTTTGGTGGCTGTTTTTATATCAGTCTGCTGTCGGTTTTTCCCTTATAAGGAAGTTATTGCTGGCGCTTCTTGACCTCTCATTGGCCTAACGAATAGACCACTTGAATTCGACCAATGAGGAGCCAAGAAGTAGCAGCATGCTCGCAGCCTGCTGATAAATAAACAGGGGGCGAACAGAGCTCAGGAGTGTGCTAAAAAAGGCCTGTGTCCCTCATCACCAATATTTGTCTTCATGTGGCCTCGATTATGTTATTTACTTTCTATGTCTATTGCATCTTTGACCAACTGATCCGATACAAAGGATCAGATGTCATTTGTTTCAAATCTAAGCTAACCTTGACTACTTACTTACTTACTTACTTACGAAGTACAGAATTTGGATAGGCCAGACTAGGCCTTTAGAAACCTTTCTAGTCGAGCTCCTCGTGCGTCTGACTATTCATCTGCGTGAGGGATGTCGTGTGCATGGTGTGCCCAGTGAGCGTCAAGCCGGTTTTTGAATTGGTTCAGGGTGTCGGATGCGACGACCACTGACGGTAGGCTGTTCCAGTCGTTGATGACCCGGATGGAGAACGCGTTGCGCCGAATCCTGGAGACCGCTCGCGGCTTGGCTAGTCTCCATTGGTGTTCTCTTGTAGCAGGAGTTCTGTCGGCTGCCATCTCGAAGAAGTTGCGAGGGTCCATGTCAAGTCCACCGCGGAGCAGCTGATAAACCGCGATCATATCTCCACGCCTCCGTCTGTAGTACAGCGTTGGTAGCTGCAGCACTTTCAGACGCTCTCGATACGGGAGGTGTCGAAGATCGGGAACCAGCTTGGTCGCCCGCCTCTGCACCCGCTCTACCAGCCGCTGGTCCGCCCGGTTGAAGGGACCCCACACTAGGTTCCCGTACTCAAGGTGGGGTCGGACAAGGGCCTTGAGGAGCAGGGGGAGGGTTGATTTGTCAAGAAGGTGGAAGGACCGACGAATCACTGCCATCACTTGTGTTGCCTTCCTTACGGCCGCAGCAGCCTGCTTCCGGAATTTGAGCTGGGTATCCATGAGGACGCCAAGGT
Source organism: Amphibalanus amphitrite (assembly GCF_019059575.1). NCBI lineage: Eukaryota > Metazoa > Arthropoda > Thecostraca > Balanomorpha > Balanidae > Amphibalanus > Amphibalanus amphitrite. Next base: position 61,510 of record NW_024882591.1, on the reverse strand, counting down.
CTCTCTCGACATCCGACTCCGCGACTGTAGTTCCCCCCATCCGGTATGTGTGGTGCTGGTTGCCTCCGCCGATGTGGAGCACCTTGCACTTTCCAGGGTTGAATGCCAGCTGCCACCTGTCTGCCCAGTGAAGTGCCGCGTTCAGGTCCTCCTGCAGGGATGCCGAGTCGGACGGAGAGCAGATAGGTCTATAGAGTTTGCTGTCGTCGGCGAATATCTTTATCCCGCAGCTTAGCGGCTCCGGCAGGTCGTTCACGTACAGCGTGAAGAGCAGTGGAGCAAGGACTGAACCCTGTGGAACACCGCTGGAACTTGACTAAACAGGATGTTTGCCTGCTGCCAAAAGTTACTAAAAAGATAGAGGTGAGCGATATCATTTTGGTGATAAGGAGTATCTCTATAATTTTCTTACAAGTACCTGCTTATCATATGAAAGATAAAAAAGAAAACGATCAGCATCAACACTTTGAAATAGCACTCACCACTACAGTAGTATTGTCATATCTTGTAGGGACTGATCTTCCCAGTAAGCGGCATGTTCCTAATATCCTGTAAGCCATATCAAAATATACGATGTATTTTAAATGACCACCTAACTTGAGTTACATAACAACAATATTCTCAATCGCTCTGTCGTCAGAGAAAGTGCAGTATGTAAAAACAATGGAAGCGAATTTTTGGAAACGTAACATATGCGTCGTTTTTGTAGATAAATCAATGTGTTCGACAGCAGCTTCCTTGCTGTGTGCGAAAACAGCGCATTATTCGAAAGAAGTCGTTCGAATGCTGTGGTGTGATCTTAATTTGTACAACTAGGTATTATGTGCATCATAATTATGTATTGAAGATAGAAAATAGAGTCAAAATTGATGTGACAATAGTCTAGTTGCAAGTATTATGAGCCTTTTCACGCTCGAGTACCGAGTAATACTGACACATTTGTATTGTGTCACTTGCATTCCAGCGATGAAATCGGTCACTCTACGTTAGATTTGACTTGTTTCACACAGTCTTTCCTGAAATGGAAGCAAAATCTGTCAGCGGTTTGAACATGGTTTAAATTTTGACTTGATATGTAAACTTGTCAGCTGATAATAAACAAAATCGAGACATATTGATATATTTGCAAAACAAAACACTTAAATATATTTATGTAGAATAATTTCTTACTTCTTAAACTTAAACCATGACAGAATGGATGAGGAAATATTTCTTATATTTGTATCAAAATGCTTTACTTGTAAAGATATTTGTCGAAATAAGCGAAAACCACCGATCAAACATCTATCAGCTGACGAGTCTTCTAGGTCACGTGACCAGTCATTTCTCTTTCAGAAGCGAGCAGAAAACACAACGCTGGGGCAAGTGGATGAGTGCGAAGTCAAAGTGCGATTGAATGAAAGTGGATCGAGAAGTTGGTTAGAGAACTTATACGGCCTTGGGTTAGAGTGTGATAATATACCCTGAGTGTGATTGGATATTTCAATTATTTGTTCATTTTGTTTTTGTGAAGGAGCGGAGTTCTCGTGGCATCCCAATAAGGTATGACTTTTTGTATGTCTGTTTGCCTTATCTCTTTTCCCCTGGGCGTGGTGGAAACCGTTACAAGGGCAATTTCAGTTGGTGACATACCAGGGAAATAAGCTAAAATTAGAGCGCTCTATTTATTGCTCCTGCCCCATGTTGAAGAGATACCCCTAAAAGCGTGATCTTTTATCGGCCCTTACGCAGCAAGGCAGTAATTCTCAGACCGGTGGATGGTATCAATAGAAAGAGAATGCATCAAAGATTAACATGAATTAATAAAAATAACATTAAAATGTTAATTAAGCGTGGAAATTAGTCCCAAACATAAGCTAATTATTGCTCCTACCTCGGCGACGGCGCTCCCCGCAGTCAGCGGAGAAGCTAAAATAAAAGCCACCATCCTCCTCCGTAAGTCAATTTTAGAGCGGCCGAGTGGGCCGATGCGGGGCCACCAAACTGAGGTGAGACGCGGCTAGCAATTGCAAACCGCCATAGAAATCAATACGTACAATATGGGATGATTACTCTGAAGCTGGAGTGAAGGCATGAGTAGATTGCAAGAAACGAAATGCATAGATTGGTTGAATTATGTACAATAGGCACAGCTCAGATGAAGCCATTTCTATGATGTTGACATATGACATAACCCTTCCTCTCCTCACCTATGACCTAAGTGCATTGGCAGTTACCGGCATAGTTTTTGAGCACGAGTGTAATTCGCCATCGGGCCGCAATGCATGTTGCTAGGCTGCTGCAATTACAACGAACATACGAATACTGCCTTCATTTGTAGACGTTTGTTTTTTTAGGCGGTCTTTGACGTGCAAGGGGGCATACCTGTCGACAACATGAGTTTCTCCGAATTTCAAAAACTCCCAGAATTTCAATTCCTTATGCACTGTTGTAGGTACAGCTATGTTCACAAGTTTTCGTTTCCTCCTGTTCTAGAAAGGATGATATTTGTCGATTTCGTGCGTCGCTGATAGGAGGGTGCGTTTAATAATTAGGCCCAACGCTTTCTGCATCCGCGAGTACCTTCAAAAGGGAACAACAGTTTCCATTTATTACACTATGGGACATGTGACAAAATGACAACTGGAACACGCATGAAACGGAGCTCATATCCCTAAAAATGTCTACAATCACTTCTTTTCTGACACTATTAGCAAATACCATCTCAAGTTGGGTGGTTGACAGACAGTCAATGGAGATCTGGGGAGACTGAGTGATGCCAATTCACCACTTAACTGATAATGAGGGCCGAGGGAAGAGAAACATGCAACATGCACAACTGACAACTTGACAAGTGACAAAACACTACCACTATTGCGCAGTGCACAACAAATTACAGCAGCTAGCCCAAAAAATGCTTTTGGTGGCTAATTGCAAAACGAGTCACTAATAAATGTCTTAGTTGCAGCTGAACACTGCACAATAATCACACTGTTCACACATTGAGTGAGATGCCACAGGTGGTTTGAATCACACTTTGATTCAACTGCAAATCTGAAGTGTTGTCATGAGGTTCATGCCTCCATGATCACAGCACTTTGGTTGTGGTTGGCATAACACTTGTAGTCTGCAGAGTTCCACATGAACTGCAGACACCTCATCTGGTGGTCTTCATGTTGCTCAACTTCTTCAGGAGGCAAATGTCGACCACCCAGCGGAAGCATGGTCCTGCAGAAAAGAAAGGTAATGCATAAGGTACAAACATTATCTGCTGAAACAGCCCCTTCAATTGGCTGTTATTAAACTTTTAACATAACATAACAACATGTATTCCATGTATATTACATTTGTTGAAGTAAAATACTGCTGGCTATTTCAAAACCAGAAAATGTAATTATATTGTGGCATAATTCACATGCTCAGCTATCAGTATCAAATAATAATTAATTTAATATTTGGCATATTCTATATAACACATTCATGGAATATTCTACTTCACGTCACAAGGACTCACAATCTTTCTGTTGGGTGTTTGATTGACGCATTAACTAAGTTTGTCTTAGGTTTTCTTATTGCAAAAAAAATCATATTGCATTATTGTATCAAAATACTGCCAGCAATAACAAAACAAGAACATGAAATGTCAATGAGCAATCCGCCTTTCCTAAAAAGGGATTACTTTGAAAGGAATTTTAGTTTCTTTTCAGGAAAAGGAGAAATGATTATCAGGTAATTATCAGAAAACCACTCAACCAGCAAGTGGCTGGGTGGTTTCACAGCAAACATCAAGCCAAAACATATACTTACATTTATCTAACAATTGAGCCATTTGACTACTACAAGGATATGTGAGCAAAATAAGAATCCAATTATCCTATGTTGACTTCCTTGCAAAGTTTATGCCTTATTTTATGAAAACGTGTCACTAGAATATGATACTTATCATCGAATATTATTTAATTTACGATTTATTTCGATCGGAATGCACATGGAGTCCCGCGCCATTTTCGTCGACGATGAATATGATCGTGTTTCATGAAGAGATAAGGGGTTTCAATGGTCTTTCAAAGCAATAATTTGATGCAAAAATTTGTAGGAAATAATATAAAGCTGGTTCAAATGGCCATCAACCATTTAAAACACCGAAAATACTCACAACTCCGTCCCGACGACCACGCAGCGCCGCGCACGCCACACTACTGGCACAATGCCAAAACTGCTGTCACAGCGGAAATGTTTTTTTTCTCGATTGCAATTGTGGAATTATTTATTAAACAGAAGATGATCTTTCCGAAAAACCGACTGATTTCATACACAGATGCATGGAAAATAAAAAAATCCCGGTAAGTTTATTTGTATTGTTTTGTCGATTTTGACATGCTCCTAGTTTGCAGCCATATTTCGATATGTTCTACAGGGAGTTCAGAATTATTTCAGGACCAATCTTTTCCTCATTCATTTTCCCGTCGATCATGAAATTTTTAGAGCGGAACAATTAGTTTCCAGGCGGTCCGAGCGGTTTTCGTGAGAAGGGTGCAAAAATCGGCGTCATTTTTAGAGCCTCGACACCAGCTCAACACAGGACCCTATGGGAGACGGTGAAGTAGCGGGAGCAATAAATAGAGCGCTCTTATTTTAGCTTATTTCCCTGGTGTGTCACCGACTGATTTCAAACTTCGTGTGACATTTGGATTGTTTTTGTTTATTGCAGTTAGTTTTCAAAGATCAGTGCTGCTTAAAAAGGGAAAACAAAATAAATACTGTAATGGAGATGCTGTTAAAAGTATGGGATGTGAAGTTAATTTAGGAAAGAGGGTGTCGGTGTGTGCTTGGTATAGGTCTTTAGGTTTTTATCAAACCAGGAATTTATATATGACTCAGTTTTTTGTCCATTTCAGCTGGCTGGACAGTCAGGGAGCCAGCCAACTTGTTTCCCCACTCTGCGCCCTGCGGTCATGGATGACGTGTTCGGCGCAGTCAAACTGGGCGTCAATGTGGACATCCAGCGCAGTGACGGTAGGTGCAGTGGGGTCATGCCTTTGATGTGATGGGCTGATGTAGCATGACACTGACATGTGGCCTGCGACACTGGTGCAGGGAATGTTGTAAATGTTGAAGTGATATGATATTAAGACTGTATGAGATTGGTTATGTGAATTGTCTGGGTACACTTACCAATGTCATCCTATTTCAATTACTCACATTCAATCCAGAATGATTCGAGGCAAAATGGCCAATGGGCCAAGTCTGTGTCTTCAGCACTTCCAACCAGTGAAATATTTCTTTTGCACCCTAGGATCAAAATTGAATATAAACCACACCATATTGTCACAATTTACAAGCCATGTATCAACCTAGAAAATTGTTCAAACAATCATTTAATGCCTAAAAATCAGGTACACTATAATTTATAAGCAAAAACAACAAAACCTAATCTAGCTTGGCCTAGACTTACCTAACATCACATAAAATTACCTGACCCAACATGTGGTTGGGTGTCTTATCAATGTTTTGTGTAAAAACTAAAAAGTATTATAAAAATTGTTATGTGGTTTGACTTTTCAACCTAAGAAGGGTGTGTTTTTTCTATTCACATTTTTGTGTTGTGAATTTCTTTAGTTTTTAAGGGGTGCAAAATGAGGAAATCACTGTTTTGTTAGAGCATTTTAACTTTAACTATTTGCAATACTTTGAGCTTTTTTAAGGACTGTTATAGCAAACTAAACATACAGAAATATATTTTTCAAATTAAATTTTCACACCATGCTTTTCCTTATTCAATGATCAACCTGTTTGAGACTCAAACCCACCTATGCTTACATGGCTGCCTTTTTCAGTCATGCATAGGCAGATTCAGAAAGGTGCTCTTGTACACTTGGGGGGGGGGCATGTCCCTGAAAAAGCATCTCCAAGTTTAAAAAAACACCTTGGATTTATATTCCTTATGCTCTGCTCCGCAGTTTAAAACAAGTTTTCCTCCTAAAAAATGGTTAAGTTTTCTCTCTTCCAGAAAAATAACAATTTTCATTACTTAGGCAGCCGTTAGGAGAGCGTTTGCCCCAAACGCCCTCCGCCCCCCGGATCCGCCGGTATGGTCGCGCGGGTTCGTCGGTGACCGTCGCTCATTAATTAGTGTCGTAGTGTCAGCGGCGCGCTGCCGTCATCGGTCACACCGCCGTGACCGGTCGATGGCCGGTCACGAGCGGCCGCCGGTCCGACAGCCGGCGGAGGGGGCCACTGAGGGGGGATCGGGGGGCTGATTTAACGGCATGTGCAGGAGAGAAGGCGATGGGTAATGGGAAGGACCGTGGTAGTAGTTTTGGTGCGACGTGTACATGGCTGGCGTGTAGTGTTTTCGATATGCAGAACACCAAGCGGTTGTGGGTTGATGAAAGCGGCGAGCACATTTTTTATTTGTTATGAAGCGTTATGCAATAGGTACTTTGGGTATACTTACGACTTTCTGCGTTCGGCTTCGTTGTGACTGCCCCAATCTATTGATATGATTGCATTTTGCTTGTAACCAAACTTCATTATGTACAGTACAAATACGTGCAGTACAAATATGTATAGTACCTACAGTACAAATATGCTGACGATCTAAATTCCAGTTTATTTCCTTCATTAAGTACATCACATTTCATTGCAAGAAAACTCCTTTCCTTCTATTTTAAGCGGCAACCCAAAAGTGCGGCTCGTGTCATGATAATTATCCTCCCATCGTGCAACCACTCAGCCCCGCTCGGCCCTACAAACCAGAGCTATGGAATTCGAGCTTCTTTTAATGTAATTTAATATGCATGACCTTGCTGCATAATTGATGGGAGGTGGAGGGAGAGACACTTAACGCTTCTTTCACCAACTTCCATTGTTCAAACCGTATGAAATATTTGTGTAATCTTGGCGTTATGGTTATGGTCTGGAATGTCTCATGGTTCCCTTGTCACCCGTATTTCCACTGCCGCATTTGCGACGTACTTTAAGTTGAAACTTGAATGTGTGTTGCACATTTTTGGCTCCTACGGCTACCGCAAATTGTAGTCCAACATTTCTCTGGCCCACAACCAGCATGTGAAGCACACTTTACTTAATCGCTATAAATGTGGTCGTAAGCTGGTCTAATGAGGGCTTCCCGTGAAGTTCTATGTGCACTGTGCACTGTGCAGGCCTGCCCCCCCCCCCCTTGTGCAGTGCCAGTATCGCCCTCGGTACCCCTTCCCCTCCCCACCGGGGCGGCGGCGGTTGTGGAGCCTGCGCCGTCCGGCCTGCTAGGGTCTCACGGGACCGCTGCCGTCGCCGCTTTGGTCCCGAATAACAAGCCGTGGTGGTGCAGTGCAGGCTACATGATAGCGTTTGGGACCGTTTGAAGAAAGGCTCGATGACCGTGTGATGCCCTTGGGATCTAATGGTCTTTGAGCTTCTTTCTGAATGTTGCGGGAACGTTCATGAGTTGATGTTCATGATGAAAGTTCAAGGTCACTTGGGTGTGTAACATAATAACTAAATAATGCGAACAATATTCGACTTCCCTCATCTGTAGCTTACCGTTCTGGCATATCAACAAAACATAGCGCACCACAATTGCAGCAGCTCAGTCAGTGTCAGCCTCAGTCGCGGCCTCGGCGTCGATCGTGGCATGGCTGTGTGTCGTGCACGTGGCATTAGAAACGTGACGTTCTAACGTAGCGTGCCTACACAACGTCCCTTGTATAACGCGTGGCGTGACATAATGTTACGGACGTGACGCCAGTGGGAGACGAAGTCGCTTGCGTTTTTTTCCTGGAGTGGGATTGGTGATTTTTGTTATATATTGGTGGCGGCTGTGTTTTGTACTGTCCGATCTAGAAATATGAGGTCAGAAGTATGCTCAGCGCTAATTCATGAACAAAAGTCATGAGGTGACACATCTTACGCTACTGCCGTACTTCATCCAGGCGGATCATGCGAGCATTGTTGCTAGCAATCCAAAGGTATGTTGAGTGCTGGAGAGCGGTGGTCCGGATCGAGTGCTATAGTGTATTGGGCACGCCAGGCTATGGCTGTGGCCTGACGGGCGGTGACGGTGAGCGGACCAGTATAGCGTTCTCTCGGTGAGCGGTGGGTGGAGATGGATGGTGGGCTGGATCAGAGCGGGGCGATACATTCCAGGGCGGTGGCTGGGCCGTTGTTCGGCGCGGTGTGGACGATGGTCAGTGGCCGCCGGCTCGGCGCGCGATCCCAGCGGCCCTCTGGGATCGATGTCGGACCGCCGCGCCGCCCCGTCCGCCGCTCCGACCTTGCCACCAGTGCCGAGGTCACGGCGCCGCTGGGACGGCCCGATGGCGTCCGACCACCTGCGGACACCGCCGGACGCCAGAGCTCGCGGCGCCTGCCTCGTGGATCGTATCCCGTGCCCAGCAGCTCGTGGGACTTGTAGCTCATAGCTCCGTCCTCTGGAGCTAAGGTCCGAGGCTCATGGGCACATGGTTCATGACCTGTGGTCCGCTGCTGGTGGCTGTATATTCTAAGGTCATGTGTTTTGCGGTTTGCAACACGTGGCACATGGTGTACGGCTCGTGACCCGTGCACAGTAGTCTGTCATATTCAGCATGGATTCGAGACCCGTGGCCGTGGCCTGCGTCTCGGTGCGCGGCCCGGGGATCGTGACTGAGGTGACACACACCCCCGCTGGAGGTGTCAAAAGGTCACGTGGGAGGCCAGCGTGAATGGCGTGGGCCGCGCGGGCACTGAGGAACGCTCTCAGGGAGATGGTGCGGGATCGAGGCCGGTGTTTTTATCTGTACGAGAGGGGGTGTTGCGTCAAGGTTTTCATTTTGTTGGGCGTGAGCACGGTGTATTTGATGGATCATGATTTGTGATCGTTTGACTGTTGTTTCCTGACGGGCGGATACCCGTCTTTTGACGGCCAAATTATGGTCAACTGGCTCAACTTGTTGATGGAGCTCCTGTGACAGGTGGGGTTTGGTGGCTCGGATCTCCCGCTCGTCTCAGCTCAGCCGCCGAGGTCCTCGGTTGATCGGTGTCTGTTCACCTGGGACCGCGCCGGCCGCCGTCCCCGTCTGACTCTGTGACGGCCCGACTGGTGTGCCGCGTGGGCCGCCGCACGGCCATATAAGGTCTCCACCGGCACTGACACACCGGAGCGCCGGGCGGAGCCGTGCCGCGCCGCGCGCGCTTCCCACGCGCCCGTCTGCCCGGCCGGCGGCTGATGCCGGTCTCGGCGGCGGCCGCCGCGCCGTGCCGGACCGGCCGGCAAAGCTCCGAAGGCTGACCGGTGCCGCGGCGGCTGACCCAGTTTGCAGGCCCGTGACGGCCGGTAGTCGCCGTCACCGGAGCAGGTGGCCGCGCGAGGCCGCACTTCTTCCTGTCCTGAGAGGGGTGGCTCCAACTCAGCCGGTGACGCGTATCATGCATAGAAGAGGAAAGAATGGGGAAATGATGCGGGTCGGTGATCAGTTTTTCCCTTTGCTTCATTCGTCGATGCCTGTGATTATGGTGGGAGGAAATTAGAGTCAGTCCCGTTGTATGTGCTGTTATGTAATTAAGCCAACTTTGTCGGGTAACATGTTCACGCCAAATGTTCTTAACCCACCTTGCTCGTCAGGCCACATTAACTTGTGGAATGTCTTGAAATATACGTTGTTTATGCAATTATTGATCAATCTATCGATTACTGTGCAAGTGATCATGTTTCCCGTTACGGAGTTGCGCAATATCGCGATGTTATCATTCGCTCCATTAATTGTATCGGAACTCGCCAATGCGACTCCCATTTAGGCGGTCAGCGGTCCGGTTAGTCAACGTCCGGTCCCGTGTCGGTACGACCCTTGCCTGTTCATGGTCTGCTCTGCAGTGGTCCGGCCCGCCCATAGTCTAGTGACTGGTCTGTGAGTGGCCTGGTCTGTCCATGGTCTGGTCTGTCAATGCTCTGGTCTGTCCATGGCCTGGTCCGCCCGCCTACAACAGCCTCTGTTCGACTGTCGGCCACGCGGCCGGCAGATGCATGCCGATCGTTTGCCGACTCGGCCAAACAAACAGCGTCGGCCGCGTCGGCGTCGGCGGGCGCGTTACATCATCGCCCCCTGGTGTGCCGACGGCGGCGCGTGCCCGCCGTCAGCACCGCGGGTCGCGGCTGGTAAACAGACGGCCGATCGGCGGCCCGGCGTCCCATTCATCGGCTCGGCGCGGGCTCACATTGCAGCGGGCCGCTCCGCAGAGCGAGGTGGGGTGTTAGGTCAGAGGATATTGCGTGATGTGAGTGATGAACTGATAATCGATGTCTGTCTTGGAGGCCGTTTGAAAGTTTGTGTACACGTTTAGCACGTGTTAATGGACGCGTTTTTTTCTGCTATGCCCGCCACTCAGCTCAGGAGATCGATGGATGCGAGTCCTAGGTCCCGCCGTCTTTGGTAGACCGTTTTGTAATCTTCCAAGTTCAGATGCCTTTTTTTGACGCTGCGGAATTTTATGATACATTTGGAATTGCATGTGATACAAGAACCAGATGCATTGTAACCGCCACGTTACACAATTACTAATGTATTTGAAACATTAACGACTTTTTGAACCATACTATTGTGTTGAACTGCATTCACGTTCGTGCTTCAAGTATCCGTGACCTTGTATGACTTCCCGTTTGTGTATGTATGTATTTTTTTTTTTTGAATTTACCTTGTGCTCTCGCCTTCACCATCTGTTACCCGTTGCGCCCGGGCTCAGTACGTGTTACCGTCGTGACTCGGCTGACCTGACCAGTGACCGGTGACCTCTCTGTCTGTCGTCAGGTCGCATCCACTCGGCGGTGGTGGCCTGCGTTAACGCTGACGCCAGGACGGTGACGGTCGAGTGGTTCGAGCGAGGGGAGACCAAGGGAAAGGAGGTGAGCTTGCACCTACAGATGCACTTCCGCCCGGCGGAAACCGACATTTAGCCATCTTCGTTGGGCTCCGTGACTGGCATTGGCGAAGTTACTTATAACGTTTCCGCTGCCATTTTTGAAGCCATGCACTTCCGTAGTGTTGCATTGTGCTTCCTTTGTCTCACTGAAGTTCCGTTCCCACGCATGGCTTTTGATGCAATTATTAGCTCTAATGTCCACATACTATTGCTAAGGCCCCCGTATGTACATTCTACAAAGCATGCATCAAGTCTACACGCGTCTACCTGTGTGCACGCGGTCCAGTGCACCCACCGGTGCGTCGGTGCTGCCTCGGTGCACGCGTGCGCTGGCGGTGCACCGCGGTGTATGTCTGTGCACCGTCGTGTGCGCCGGTTCGTGCGCGAATCGCGTGACGGGAAGGAGCTCGCCAAGCCTCCTGAGCTCGGTAGGTACGGCCGTGAGTCTGTGTGCCGGTCGGGACTGACAGGGATAGAGTCGTCTGGATATACTGCTCCTCGGCCGCCCTACATCCCCAATATGTCTACCACTGCCTCTCTCGTTCATCTGTGTCCCCATCTCCGTGCCTCCGCAATCTGTGCTGACGGGGCAGTCCGAGGGCTCAGCTCATGAGCTCTGCTGAGCTGCTGGACTGAGCTGGGCTAAGTCGAGCGGGGTGATTTGGCTGAGTGGGGCTCTGGATGGGCATGGAGTTCTGCCCTTCCCCGCGGTACCGTCCCTTTGCGGCGCCGCGCTGCTGAATTTATACACGCCTCTGTTTGTCAATGATGGAGGTTTAAATTTGTTTTCCACACTTGCCCTGTGATTTATGAGGGGGCTAATTGACCGTGCAAGGACGGACCCTTAGACCACGGACAAACATAAAGAGAAACGGGCGATTAGGCGCTTACTGGAGGGAAGAGTGTCCGCTGGCCCCTGCCCTTGTCAGCTATGGCCATCTGACCTCCGACTGACCCCTAGCGCCCCACCCCTACTGGGCGCCCCGGCCCCGCTGCCGCCCCCGCCCGCCGTCACGATTGATCCAGAGTCCAGACAGAGCTTTGGGGGCGGGCGAAAACGCTTCTAGACAGTCGTGCACGAGATCTGCCCACCGCCGCTTCTTTGGAGCTTCGGGTTACAAAGCCCTGAAAGCCCTGAGTGTGGAAGCCACTCATGGTGTTTATTGGAGCTGTCTAGAATATGCCCTTTTAACTACTCTTCTAAATGTATTGACATAATATTTTGATATCATCCAAACAGTCTTCTTTTTCCCTATGATCATCCTCTTTTTGTCCTTGTGAAATACATGATCTATTAGTTCAACCGTCTTTTTCACTTCGTCTATCCGTCCTTTTCCATCCACCATTGCTGACTCGCTGTTCTGCTGCCGTGTTTTCAGATCGAGGTGGAGCTCATCTTCCACCTGAACCCGAACCTGGCGCCGTCAGAACCGCAGTCAGTCATTCCCTCCAAACTCAGTCGGGTGAGTGACCTGTCCGCGCCGCGCTGCCTTCAGTTTCGTCACCGGTGCGTCAGGAATGGCGACGCGCAGATCTGACGACGCTGCGGTCTGCGTCAGCGCGTGGTTGTCGTTCTGAATGTGTGAATGTCCCCGAACAGCTGTCTGTTCGTATATGACTACTGGGAGTCACGCTATGCTGATTGTTGGGCTTTGTCTGTCTGTGTCTCAGTGGATTCCGCTATCGGTGATCGCCGGCCTTGTTCCGGTTCAGAAACTCCCCCGGCAACTTCCCTGTGCTCATTTCCGTAACGCGTCTGCTGAACTCGTCCCGTCTGTGTTTTCTGTCCTGTCCGCCTTGTTACGCCGTACTGTCCGTTTGTGTTCGTCGTTTTGTTTCTGTTCGCTGTCCTGTTTCTGTTCGCTATCCTGCCCGTTTGTGTTCGTCGTCTCGTCCGTGTCCGTGATCCCTCCTCATCTGCACTGCCGTACAATTCACGACAATCCGTCTGTTGTCGAGCGGTCGTCTCCCCTCGCTCCGACCAGCCGACCGTCCGCTCCTGCCGGTATGCGGTCATCACTCCGAGCCGCGCCGTGACGCCCGTCACGTGACGTGACGCTCCGTCACGTCAGCGCGGCGTCACGGGCGCTGGCCGCCAGCCGCGGGGCGGGGCGGGGAGGGCGACCACCTGGTGCCGATGGAAGAGCGACCCACGGCAGATTTGTTAGAATATTGGCAACTCACATTGGCTGTGAACGGCTGAGTGGTCAGCTGGTTCGCATCGCTGCTATCGGGGCTTCCTCAGCCGTCTGAGACGCTGGAGTTGGCTCCACTGACCGGGCCCCTGTGGCCGGCGGCCGGCGCGGGGGAGGAGGAGGCGCCGGTGACTCAAGACTGGCTATGAGTCACCGGCGGCCGGCCGCGGTCACCGCCTGCCCGGACGGGCGGACGGGCGGCGGTGGTAGCAAGGACGCCCCGGCAGCGGCGGCGGTGCCGATCGGATCAGCTGACTGAGGCGGGGAGCTCGGTTGGGCGGCTGAGCTTCACACCGCTCTGGGCTGCGGTCGATGCGGCGGCCGAGGGACGGGAGGGGAGGGGAGACATAGGGAAACAGGAGAGGTTTTCGCGTGGGAAGGGCGTTTACAGCGGTGTGCTGTAGCCAATTATTATCCTTGTGATACTCAGCTGGTGTATGCTGAGCTTCCAGCCGATCATGACCAAGTCGGTTCGTTCCTCGCTGCTCCTGTCACACACACATTATCAATATCCGCAGTCGCTGTGCTGTATCCTGTCCCCAGCCGAGTGGCATGGTTTCTCTCATCCCTGGGGTCCGCCGCTGTGGCGACTGCTCGGCTGTGTATCCCCCATTACCGGTCCGGTGCGGGTGCCCCGCTCCAGTGGAGTTGGACGGACACGGCTGGATGCCCCTCCAAACAGCGAGGGTGGTGCCGCCAGTCCGTCTGTCTGCTGCTGTCCGCTGCCCCTCCTTCCTGCTATCACGTCCTCCGTCGCCCTAAGTGTAGCTCTATCTCTTGCCGCCTGCCCACTGTTCTGGCGGCTGCCCTGTCGACTGCGCTGTTCGCTGCGCTGTGTGTTCGCTGCCCACGGCCGCCGCTCCAGCTATCACCTCCGGCCCGCCGCGCCGGCAGCCGGCGGTGACAGCGGCGGCACACGTGCGGCAGATCCGACGCGCCGAACTGTCGTCGGCTGTCCGGGTAGGGTGGTCGCGGCGCCTCTGACGGAGCCATCAGCGTGACAGGGACGGGAGAGATACGTGCCTCCGGCTGCGTTATGATACTGTGATTACGTGGTGAAGCTAGTAGATAGCTGATAGCTCGGTGATGAGATTTGTGTATCAGGCTGGCTCTGTGCACCACAGTGCACTGCTTGATAATGCTCAAACGTAATTCGGCGATGAGTGTAAAAAACAAACACTGAGACAATTAGTTCTGGCCTCTCAGAACCTGCAGAGTTCAGGGTTGGCCGCGCTGAGTGTTGCGTGATTCCCCTGACGCACAGCCTACTGACCTTGGTGAGCACTGAGCAGTGCGTGCGCCTCAGACCCGGCGGCTCGGCTCTGCCCTGTCTGCCCGTGGTGGAGGCGATAGCTGCCGGAAGCGGTTCGTCCCTGATTGGACCGCGGCGGTGGCGAGCCGTATATGGATGTGCGCAGAATGGAGGGCGGTGACGCTGTGCCTGGAACAGCGCGAGATGTTGACGGTAGCGGTCGGCGTGATCGAGAAATGAGGATTTCGTGAGATTTGATGGGCCATTCTTATAAAGAAAAGAACGGAGGGACGCTCCGTCATTTCTGAGATTAGACGGAATTTGGTTATCATAAAAGGACGAAGACGAAAGACGGAACCCGTTAAAAGAACGAAGCCAGATTGACGTTACCCCCACCCAAAAGGACGCGTTTCCGTATCATAAAGAGACAAAGACGCCTCTGGTGACGTAAGACTTTGCGTTGTTCGTGAAAAATAACGCATCAGAAATAGCGCTGCTCTTCAGCAGCGCTTTTTTACGGCATTGATACGATATTTAGCTGGTTGCGAGAGCAACTTGTGCGAAATGTGTTTCAGGCTGCATGCTAATCGATATGTGAACTGTATGACATTGGTCGGGAGTTATTTCACACGAAAATTAGTCAATTTGACATGCAGACCAAGTACCTATAGACCGCCACCTTATCGTTCTGCAGCTATCGTTGTTTATCGGGCATACACATAAACAGGCAGGATTGGACACCTTGAGATGCAATATCCAGTAAGTGGTAGGTGTTTACTGTTTGCAACTGCCTCCCAGTAGCTCCACCCTCACCTGGCCTGTGTCCTGTGTCCTCTGGCGCCTCGACTGGTATCACGGTTGGAGGTCTGAGTCACGTGGCACTACAACTTCTCGTTAGCACTTAAAGTTCTTGTTTGCACGAAGAGAAATTCGTATACACTCCTCCACGCTAAAGCGCTCACGCTGGACTGTCCTCGCTGTCCCCACACAGAGAAGATCCACGGGCCATTTCTTCCCCCGCTCCCCCTCCCCCCTCTTTAGCGTCAGCTCGTCAAAACAACACCTGCGCCCCCCGTCTCTCTCTCTCTCTCTCTCTACCTACTCCTTCCCTCTCTCCCTCCCTTTCATCCCGAGCCGCCGCGCGCCGCGTCGTCCCCTAGAGCGATAAGATGCCTTATCAGTATCCCCTCCTCTTTTATCTCTACCGCTTGTCCCGAGCCGCCACGCTAACTCAGGGTGTCTGCGTTGTTCCCTTCCCGCTTATTAGACATCCTATCACCAGGGGTGTCGTTTTCCGAAAATGATTGGTAGTGCCCAAAGGCGGCGGCTGGCCATATATGACGGGGCTTACAAGGTAGGGTACCCCCAAATCTGCCTTTCTCATCGGATTTCGGCCACTTATTTTTCGCCCTGGTCATTGACAAGACTAACCGAAATCTAAAAAAACACAAAAAAAACTTTGGAAATCTGGGTCCACACCGGACGCCATGCACAAAACGTGCAGTTATATAGGCAATAGTGTCGGAGGAATGCACGCCATTCTGAAAGAGGCCCACATCGACTTAAAAGGACGGCTGTGCTGAAAGGGGACAGGAACAGCTTTGAGGGCCCAAGCCGACTAAAAAAGACGGCTGCGGGGCCAGGAACGGTTTTGAAGACCCACGCCAATTGAAGGGTTCGACAACTAACGAGGACTGGAAACACAACGATAGTTAGAAAGACCTGCTTGCCAAAATAAAAGGATGACAGTACGAGGGGCGTTCAGAAAGCTACGGGCCCGACCATGAAGGAGCAGAGAGATACAGCATCGACTCATTAGACCAAAAAGTTCATTTATTCAAATAAACACCGTTAACCCGCGCCCCAGTGGCGGTCTCGGCCAACTTCGCCCTAGTGAGGGGGGGCATATGTTACCACACACCTCTAACTCAAAAACTAAGAGGGCTAGAAAGACGCGGTAAAAAGCAGTCGATAGTTCTCAATACGTACGTTTGAAAGTATTTCGGTCATTTTCACCTTAGAGCAATATTGGGGTCACCAGAGGTCATCAAAGGTCAAAATTTGCCAATTGTCATTATATTTTTCAGAAAACATGCCGTTATCTCAGGAACTATGGTAGCTAGAAAAACGCATGGAAAAGCAATCGATAGCTTTTGAACTCTTCTTTTGAAAAAGTCATTATCAATATTGTCCCCAGGTCAACGGTTTAGCCTCCAGAGGGCAAAAACTCCCAAAATAGCTGTTTTTACGAAAAGTGTTTTTCGACAATAACTTTCGACCTACAAAAAGCCACGACATTTCTATTGCCAGAATCGTGTTCCCCTCACCGAGACGCGTCGAATGAACTATAATTTGACCTTGAAAGGTCAACTTGAAAATTTGACCTCAGGTCAAGGTCATGACCTGAGCGGAAAAGGTCATGTTGCATATCAGTCGATGCGTCTCAACAAGACAAACACTCCCCAATGAGACCATCCCCAGCGTTCTATCGCTTTCCAATCGCGAGTTATTGGCAAAAAACTGTTTGTAGCCTCAAATGACCTCGGATGACCTTTCTAGAGGCTATCAGCAAAAATGACACCTTGGTCATCACGAGTGGACTAAATCATTGTGATTCTGAAATAGTTGGACTGTTCCTATGCGTACACACGGATCTAGAGGCATTTTCATTTTTCTCCATTGACTTGTAATGGAAAGGTCATGCCACTGACCTGACCTTAGGTCACGGATATAAAAAATCCGAGATATACAAATTGTAGGCTTCCATAACAGCATGCAATCCACCAAGTTTAAAACCTTTCTGACAAACACTGCAGGCTGGACATGATTGCAAACTTTTTTTAAGGCTTGGTCAGTTAACTTGACCTGGTGACCTGACCTGACATGACCTGGGGTAAAAAATTTCACACATTGTCCAAAATTGATGTACCAAAAGCTACCCCAAGCGGCGCGGCGCTACGCGCCGCGGTTTTTTATTCACACGCGAAAAACGCGACAGGGTGGTAACATATGCCCCCCCCCCACTGGGGCGAAGGTTAAGACAAACACATTTCGCGCAGCGCTTCGCGAGAGCCCTCAAGGCCTCCATAACCAAGTGGGTTTTGGACCCATCCTGCACGTCCAAGACGGCTGATTTCGTCTCCCTGCTGTTAGCGAGGTTGCCGCTGCTAATTTTCTTATGTTGGGGAAGAGGTGGCAACCACTAACCAGAGTGTGCAAGGTTCGGAGAGAAAAAGTGGATGCGACAACAACTCGAAGCTCATCGCTTCACTGTTCGTCATCCCGCCCATGTACGCAGGTGCGTGGTCGCGGATCAGGTGCACACTTTACGTCAGCTTCCCTATAGCCTCTCCTCGATGTTCGATGTTTATCGAATGGACGCACATCATCAATTGTGTGCCCCTGTTTTGGAAAGTTGACGAGCGGAGGGGGGTCGCATCGACCCCTCCCCCTGCCAGGCCGTGTTATGAAAAATGCCCAGGGCGAGGGTTAACCCTCGCACGACCAGGCCATTTCTCATAACACGAACGACCAGGGGGGGGGGGGGTTGTTACGACCCCCCCCCTGGCGTTTCGAAACGGAAGGTCGTAGAGCTTAGCGGAAAAAACCAACGGATTGCTCTCAACGAGATCTCGCGATTGGTGGTATATTTTTTGGTCCTAGGTCAACATTTGACCTACTTTTGACCGGTCAAAGGTCAAATTTTCGGAAAAATAGACTTTTTTCAACTTTCGGCGGCGATTGCGGCAAAACGGTGAGAGATATCGACTTGAAACCTTCACTATCGTGTTCCTTGATCAATTCTCTATCGTTTGGTATGTATTTCGTTTCCCTAGCTCTAAAAATAGCGCGTTGGGAGCGCCGGAAGTCGGCAAGGTCACAGTCGGCGGCAGAAATTCGAAAAATCAAAATTTAAATTTTTGAAATCTGATTGTATTTTTGGATTTGGGAGGTCCATTTGCTCCCTATAGAAGCTAATATTGCTGCATATTCCCATTGAGGTGACAAGAATCAGCAAAATAGTGGTTCGGGCGCTTTTCAAAAATAGTACCGGACGCTGTTCCTCTTGTGACGTCATAGCTCCGTGACCTGACCTGACCCGGTCAAATTTCTTATACCATATGATAGCCAATACTTGCCCCAACATGCATGGGAAGTTTCATCACGATCCATCAACCGATGTCCGTACCACCGGCAGGAAACCTCGGGCGTTGGCACTCAGTTTGTGAAAATCCGGCCGGAGGCTGTACCTCTTATGACGTCATAACTCCGTGACCTGACATGACCCGATCAATTTTTTTTCGGCAAAAGATGCGCAAAGGTTGCCCCAGAGGGTATTGAAAATTTCAGCCCGCTACGACAAGCCGTTTAGCGTGCACTTCGAAAAAACCTCAGGGGGGGTTGATACAACCCCCCCCCTAGGCGTTCTAGGGTTAACGCTTGGTGCCTTTTCTGCACTAACTACTATGAAACGAATCACTGCTCTCTTCTGGGCGTCGCCCATCCTATCCGAAATGGCGAACTATGCTACGAATAGAAGCCCGAATCTATCACAGAAGAGACTTAATTAATGGCCACTTACTTAATTTGCGTAAGTGGACATCCCAATAACACATCATTTAACACACCGCCTTGCAGGCCAAAATTCCAACTCCTTCATTGTTCGGCCCGAAACTTTTTGAACGCCCCTCGTAGTTACGAGCTTCAGTTTTCGGGGTCTGATGCGGTAATGACCTGGCGTTGAACCCTGGGGAATCAGGCTGCATCACCCACTCAAATCAATATACCTATGGCCTATTCTGGAGCACTGCGGCACCTTCCGAAGTCGGTGTAGGGCCTCCAGCGGCTGGTGTGGAGACGGATCGGGGTCTATTAGGGGCGGTCGCGTGGTATGCGGGACTCAGAGGCAGTTATGGACCTCTATAACCAATTGCGTTTTCGAGCCTCTTAAAATCCATTAAGGACCGGAGACCTAGACACGTGAAACCTCATTGTCAGCTACATGCACCTACTGTGGCTAGAGCCTTATTTATGTACTTGCATATGTGCTTATTTAATATTTGCTTATATGTTTATTTTGATTTTTTATCAACTGATAAGTGACAAAAGATTGGTAGGGCTCAGCGAACATTGGTAGGGCCCAAATAAACATTGGTAAGGCTCGGGCCCTACCAGGCCTATACAAAACGACGCCCCTGACTTTTGTGAAACTTGGTAGGTATGTAGGTAGGTAGGTAGGTACCACATAACTTGAAATTACTTGACGTAATGACATGATGTGGAAAGTGAAAATGATACCTAGGTATTGATGGAAATTTATGGACTTAGGTACGCTACAAGAAGATTGAATTGGTCAACCAATTCAAATTCAATCTACTTGTGGAGTAAGTCTATAGATTTTCATCAATAGTTACCACTTACCATTGAAGTTACTTGCTATCATGTTGATTTTATACATAAGAACCTCATTCATTTTATTTGTATGACATGTTTGAATGCAATTTTCTCAATAAGTGAAGAAAAATGTTGGTAGTGCTCAACAACACATTGGTAGTGCTCAGCTGAACATTGGTAGTGCTCGGGCACTCCCAGGCCTATACAAAACGACGCCCCTGCCTATCACTGAGTAAGACATAGGCATTACCACATTTATACGCAAAAACAATCTTTGGGGGGTTTCAGCCTAGCAGGAAAGACTACAACATATTACATACTTCGCCTATCTATCCCCGCGTTCGATGTCTCTCGGACGGCGAAGATTCTACGCCGTCCGGCCAATCACGTTCCATAACTGCAGCTGAGCCCCCGCTGACCTTGGACGGGATTGGCCGGACGACGTAGAATCTTCGTCGGCCGAGAGACATCGAACGCGGGGTATATTATCCTTGATCGTAGCCAAGGCCTCTGGCCAAGGCTATGTATCACAGGGGAGCAATGCCGCTTCAACCCTATTGGCCGTAGTGTCTAACGGTGGCGGCCATATTGCGCAGACCAGGAACCGGCTGCCGCCTGTGTTGAGGAATAGGGAATTCGGGACCTCGATTTACGTTTGCGGCCGCCACATCCGTTACATTCAAGTTACGTAGATACGGAACCCGGCATCTTACGCAGAATTGAATGGGGAACACGATCGTATCTTCAGAATTCCTCAAATTCACTCGCCGGACCTACATTTGCCCCGGCCGAAGGGGTTGATTGAACCCACCTCGCTAATGCGCCGCTAATTAAACTATAATTAAGCGGTAAAGTGGTCGTATGCGGCAAAGTATAATGCAGAATGACTGGTAGGAACCCGCTGTAAAGGTCTCAGGTCAACCGGTGACCTCTGAGGTCAGGTCAAGTGATCTAAGGCACGGGTTCGGTTTTTGGTTAATAACTTCGCCAAAAATGGCCGTAGAGCCGCGATTTTGGCACCATCGTGTTCAGCTAGCTCAGGCGCATCGAGTGATATACTTTTTGTTCGGGTCAGGTCAACTTAGGGTGTTGACCTCAGGTCAAGGTCAGGTCAGCACCCCCAGGTCACGAAGTTGGTCGAAAGAGGTCATGTCGCATATCATTCAATTCGGCAGGTCTTCCTGAGTCCATTGGTGGCTTTCCCGACTCGCTAGCTCAATTTGATCGGGAGTTATTGAAGAAAAATTGTGACACTTGTGACGTCACAAATGACGTCACGCAAGGGCAGCAATGCAAATATGAAGCATAGAACCTTGCAAGGAGTGCATGAAATCATGATTCTATATGCTTGGGATAGTTTCAGATCATTCTCGGCGCAAATATAGCAATTTTCATATTTCCCCATTGACTTATGAGGGTTTAACGTATTAGTTCCTTGTATCTGAGGATTTTTTAGGATTCCATCTTGTTCTCCACTCAATTCTGCGTAAGATGCCGGGTTCAGTGTCCACATAGCTTGAACGTAACGCATGCAGCGACCGCAAACGTAAATCGAGGTCCCGAATTCCCTATTCCCCAACACAGGCGGCGGCCGCTTCCTGGTCTGCGCAACATGGCGGCACCGTTGGACACCATCTGGCGGCCGATGCGCATTCCACATTATAGAGTTCAGTGCTATGTATCGTAGCAGACAACAGTCCCCGGTCCCATAAAAATTCAAATATGATCCCAAATAATTGCAGATTCTCATTTTATTATACCCATATAGCGATCACACAGTATTTTCTTAGTCTTATTGCATTCTTTGTGACGAAATTTATAAGAAAATGTTGCAGGAAATAATTCCTGTTTCATTTACTAAAGCTCTTGATCATTTAGACGAAAAACGCATCCTAGCAAAACAACGAAGGGGGAGGGGTAGAGGGACGGAACCTTTATGATAACCAAAAAGGACGGAATCGTTTAATTCATTGAGTTCTTTTTTTCCTTCCGTCCCTCCGTCCTTTTTCTTTATAAGAATGGCCTGGACGAGTTTTGCTCCTGCATGACTCAGAGTCCTTTCTCTCTCTCCGAGATATCGTTCCTGTTTAAAATCCTGACCTTGAATCTGCTCTTTTGTGGTGTTCGATCGATGTGGTGTTATCAGGTTAGGCCATTCCGAACCAATCAGCCGTCTCTCCCTATTTGGATATGTGTTTGGAGTTCATCCAGTTCGGAGGTCTATCCCGGCCTGTCCCGTACGTTTCAGTCTTTTGTTGTGGCATGTGTCGCGGAACATGGCCCTATATTTCGCCCTCAACCTTGATACGTATCATTTTGTTATCGTTTCAATTGTCTATTATCTGTATTCTGTATTACGTGTGATTTGATCTGTACCGCTTGCTCATTCATATTCGCCTTGACCTTGGCTAAAACCCGACCTTCACCCTAACTGACGCCCTTTCCGTCATTTCCTGCCCGACCTGACGCCGCTCTCCCCCGTTCCACCATGTCCTGCCTGTCCTGACGCCATTCTCTCCCTCTCCACCATGTCCTGCCTGTCCTGCCGATCCGGCGGCCGGCGGCGCCAGTCGGACCCCCACCTGCAGCGCTCGGCCCGCGGAGGGGGCGGGGGCACAGCTCCGAGCACTGCCCGCTCCGTGCGCGAGCGGAAGAGCTTCGCGCAGCCGGCGGCGGCGCCGCGGCTCCGTCTGCAGCGGCCCGTCAGCAGCGCCGGCCACAAACTCAAACAGACGGTACGGTGCGCCGGGGAGGTAGCGCAGGGTAGTATGGAGGAGCCGGTCACTTGTGTTGAGACCCAGTGTCGCACATCGACAACTTGTGCAGTGGGTGAAGCTATGCGGTGCAGCAGGCTTATTTAACCCGCGACCTGGTGGGGGGGCTATTTTTTGCCCCCCCCCTCCAGACTTTTCGATATATCTCCAGAACCGCTGCGCCGATCGTCACCAAACTTTCAGTACCCTCCCGGACATCAATTTTACACATTGTGACCAAACATTTTCCAAAGGCTATGATAGGTTGGCCGGAAATGACGTCAGAGTGACGTCATGTTCTGCCGTTTTCGACCCAAAAAAGGGTTTCGCGGGAAGAGCTGTCAGGCCTATAGCTTTGCGAATACAGAAAAATGATAAAGACATAAAAGCTGTAGATTGGACAGGGCTACAAAACTGCTATCTCGGATTTTTGAAATTTTTGGATTTTGACCCCCAAAAATCAAAAAATAGATTTTTTGAATATAATAATCGAAAAATCCAAAAAGTTTTTTGAATTTCGCAAAAACCGGAATAAATGTGATAGTCCTTACCGCCTTCAATCCACATACCAAATTTGAGATTGATACCTCTTTTTTTGGCGAAGTTATAGCAAAAAAACTGTTCAAAATTGATGACGTCAAATTTTCAAACTCAATTTTTAGCAATTCTAGACCCCGTAGCGCAAAACAAAGACCACCATTAGACTCCCCGTGACGAGCTGCATCGAATCAATACCCATTTTATGCAAAACTATCAACTTTAAAATTTGACCTTTTTTGGCCTGACCTTGACCTGACCTTGACCTGAACTTCACCAGAAAGTGACCTAAGCCGTACCTGATAGTCTTATAACCAACACCATTGAGTTGGAAATGAAAAATTGGCCATAAAACATGTATCGCACAACCTTAGTAAAGTTGGGCTCATGTGACCTGACCTGTGACCCTTGGTGACCTGACCTGTGACCTGACCTGGTATTGCCAGTGACCTCTAATAGCAACATATCTACTAGGCAACTGACGCCCTACCGCTGATTCTCGACAAAATGCGTTTTCCTCGGTGTTATAGCGCATTCCCTGGAAGACCCGTGAACGGTGAAACATTTCATCTTTGACCTGACCTGTGACGTCATCGGTGACCCCGAGGTCAATGAAATTTGGTTTCCTTCGACAAATTTGACAGGCCTTTCGAACGCCGTTTGAATTTTGCGGATCCGTCCAGTAGTTTCGGAGATACGAGGGGGGGGGGGGGGGGGGCAAAAAATAGCCCCCCCCACCAGGTCGCGTTATAAACAGACCCCACCAGGGCGCGGGTTAAAGGGTAAAACGTAACGGTCACTGCAAAGTCGGCAGATGTGCCGGGAAAGAAAATAAAATAAATACTGAAGAGTGAAGAGAAAGACATAGCTAAAACCCCCATGGCAAGACACAACGCAGTAACAGACTAACGGACGTACAGCACACTGGCTGCATCGTGCAGTGCAAGGCCCTTCACAGCCTCAAACAGCCTCATTTACATTGTAATGTATGACTGTTAAGTGCAAACAAGTATGTGCGTCGCGGCGGGGACAGCCACTGCAAACAACACCTTAGTCCATTACCGTAAACAGAGACATACAACGTGCCCCAAGGGCACTGCAAAATATTTGGGTCAAAGGCAGCTGTTAGAATCTGCCTTGTTCTGCAATGCAGTGAAAACGTGCTTGGCCATGGCAGTGCATTGACTTACCAGCTTCGCTATATGAATTCCCACACAACATCGTCTGTGATCAGTCATATCTTGGCTGCAACACACCGCTGCGCCATTCCCTTCCCTCTGACTGTGTCTGGAGACCGCTGGATGCTAATGTCGCCGTGACGAGTCGCCGGAGCTGCTCCGCCCCCGTCCAGGACACGTCCCGTCCCGAATACCAAATCCCCTTCCCCGGCGGCGCTAGCAGTGAGTCACTCGTGACTCGGCTGTCAGGAGCCCATTACCGCGCTGACGTATTGTCCCACCGTGATGCCGTCCGTGGTATCGATTCGTGAGTCGTGTTGTTTGATTTCGTGACTGTTTTTAGGTGTTGGTGTTTTTATGTTGTGACCCGTGTGCATAGTCAGCTGTTCGATATTTTATTAGCGATTCATTGCGTTTCCACAGGCGAACGTTGGTTTGTGTTGTAGCTTTTATTTATATTTATTTTTGCTTTCGTTTTTCGATGTAGAAGTGCAATGTTTTGCCTGCTAAAAGATTCTGGCCTGAATTGGTTTTCGGGTAGCGTGGAAAATGGGAAGTTAATTGACGGGACGCGGGCACGGGTCGGGCCGTGGACACAGAAAGAAGGGCAGAAGAAAATGATTGCTTGCGGTCCCCGTGCTGTAAAAAGCGGCCGGCCGTTGTCACACCAGGCTAGAGGACGGCCGACAGGGGGCAGGGATAGCTGCGCCGCTTTGGGGAAAGGCGGTCAATCTGGTAACTGCGACTGCAAGTAACGAACTTCAATTGAACAATTGCGAACTCAGGCCATGGCTTCAACGGAATTTTTATGCTTGCTGCCTGAATGAAACTGCTTTATAGTTTCTTTTCAATCGCCGTTCCCATACATCCAGTCACAAAATAACACTATAACAACTATCTAACACTATAACACACTTCAATTAGGTATAGTTAGCTGGTCATGACTGAAGCGACCTTATGAATTATGCAATGCTTCTGCTATTTTTGGAGGATATTTGGTTCCGCCATTTAAACATGCAACTAACTCCATGATGCCCGATCCTGGCTGTACCGCGGTCAGTAACTGTATTCACCGGTTGGGGCGCGGAGGTGCATAACCATTTACCGTGCTTCGGTGCTCTCGGGGGCGCTCCTTCAGTGCGCGGGCCCCTCACCGAGACATCCAGTGGCACCGTCGGGTGGTGCTCTCTCCCCAGCGCACGCAGCGGTGCGCGAGACATTGAGGGACGCTGTGGTGAGCGGGGAGGGGCGACTGTACAGGAGAGGGAGGCGCACCTGCCGCCGCCGCTCCCGGCAGCCTTTTAAGGCTGCCGCCGCCGCCGTCAGCTGGTCCGCTCGGCCGGACCGGTTCGGGAGCGGCTCTCGCTCGCGTGCCCGCAGCAGCGGACCCGCCCCCCGCCCGACGGACGGGCGGACGAACGGATTGACAGACGGGTACAGCTGCTGCTGCAGGCTGACAAAATCATCTGCTCACGGATCACGGTCGGGAGGGGGTCAGAAGTCAGACCCGCCTCTGAGTGAACCGAACGTGTCCCTGCCGGCTCCAGTGTAACGGTCGGATGTAGTCGCTCCGTCCTACTACCCAGTGACCCGTGATGGAGACCGGTCTCAGTTTTACAGCCGTAGGATGCTCTACGGCGGAGTTTTCCGCGGCCATTCCTCCGGAACCGGCCGAGATAACTCGGATCTGAGTTATATGGTGATTGTAAAGAGCCTGAGGCTATGGAGCAGTCTCTCTATATCTACCATGGTTTGCCTCCACCGCCACCGCTTCTGGCACAGCCTCGCCACAGCCCTGCTGACGGCTCCATCCATTCAGCTGGTCGGCGCATTTACCTCAGTGGGGAGGTGGAGACGGGGACGGGGCGGGGTGGGGCATTCCGACCGCCCGGCCACGTGCGTGCCTCCCCTCCCCTCCCCTCCCCTCCCTGTGGGGCGGGGTCGGCGGCACGGTGTCGGTGTCGATGTCCTCGCTCAGTTGGTGGTCAGGGTACGGCCGGGGCGGTACAGTCCCGCTCGTACCGCAGTACCGACCCGAACCAGGCTCGCCGTACCGAGTACAGCTTGAGTTGGTGGCATCGGCAGCTGCAGCGAGGTCCAACGTGTGCTCAGTTCTTCGTGACTGCCTTCAGCATCTCAGAGGAGAAAGAGCCGACAGGATGAATCAGCCAGCCACTGGGAAGCTGGTTGTTCGCGGTACTTCCCTCCTATCTGAGGTGTGCTATCTCCCCTAGGAATGCTTCTCATATTTGCTCCTACATCGCTGCGCAGGGGGAACTACTCGGCATTGCGGCGCCCTTGGCTCCAAGCACGCTGCTGGCTGCGTTGGGGCGTCGCTGCCCCAACCCTCCCCTGCTCACATGTGCGTTTCGCGGGGCGTACAGGCGGGGGCTGTATTTTTAGGCGCCGTCGCGGTGCCGGGGCGGAGAATCTGTTGACAGGCGCTCACCGCCACTGGGAGGTGGACTGAGGGTTGGAAGGAGGCGAAATGGAACCGGGGAGGGCGCAGATAGAATGCAGGAGCAAGGAGAATGCAAAATAAAACAAACGGAAAGTAGACGAGAGGCAGGCTAAGAGAGTAAAATAGGAAAGATAGAGCTCACGCTGAGAGACTGAAGGTTCAGTCCGTGGGAAAACCAAATGCAGGCTAGGATAGACGGACAGCTAAATGAGTCGAAATTCAGACTAACAGGCGACAGGCAGGCGGAGAACCAAGAGACGGTGAAGTGCCACTCAGGCCGAGAGAGCTGTCTCGTACCGAGCGATCCTTTGATCGGGCTGATTGATACCACTGATCGGAACAGATGCGTGTGTGTGATCTGAGATGCACGGAATGTAATGTGTTGTGACTTGTGTGTGCGCGGTGCGCTCGTCTCTCCCGCGCCTGTATCGTCTCTCCCGCGCCACGCTCGTCTCTCAACACCACGCTCGTCTCTCCCGCGCCACGCTCGTCTCTCCCGCCCCACACTCGCCACCACTGATTGTCGTATTTGTGTTTCAGTACACGTCCAGGCCAGCGGTAGCCGCCCCGAATAACAAATGTAAGTGCAGCGCCGCACAGGCTCCTCTTAGCTTCATTGGAATGGGCATTAGGGTCGGCAGAACGGTGATACCATCGGACGTTCATGGAGTTGAATGACGTTCGTGTTTCTGTACAGGGTGTCCCAAAAAAATGTACCTCATTTGAAATGAAGATATCTCAATATCTGAGCATATAATGATCCTAAATTTGGTGCCATATGAAAGCTCATTCCATAGCATTTTGTTTGATATAAACTATTTTAGTGTACGTTACGAGACAGCCGAGTGATAGCGAAAGAGCAAAACCCCTGCAATTTCGCTCTTCAACTATTTCCACAGGTGTTTCTGGTAAAAAGCTTTCAATTGTTTTGCCGATATTTTCAGCAACTCAGAAGAAAACAATTAGAAACATTGAAACTAGGTTTCATTCATGCATTGCTAACATAGCAAACACACATCGCATCACATCCCAGTTAAAGGTTCAGCCGTGCTAACGCTCGAAGTGCCCTCCTTTTTGCTCGACACACATGGCGGAGCGTCTGTAGGACTCTTGGGCTACGCGGGCACATGTTTCAAGCGGGTTTTTCCGGATGCATGTCCGGGTCGAGTTCCTCAGCTGGTCCAGAGTTTGAGGATTCTTTGCGTGTACCACACTCTTGAGGAACCCCTACAGATAAAAGTCAAGAGGCGATAGGTCTGGGGAGTGTGGCGGCCAGCTAACGTTGGCACGCTGGGATATGATCCGACCACCCATGCGCTCGTTGAGCCAGACCATCGTTGATCTCGGAAGTATGTGGAGGAGCCCCGTCCTGCTGTAGCCATTGGAGGCTGATGGACGATGGTGTTCACACATTTTTTTGCACACTTGTGGGACGAGCTTTTTTGTTTGTTTTGAAGTGGTCCTTTAATTTCCGCTGTGTTTGCACCACAGAGCCGGTTTTGAGGTAGGATTTTGCAACTTGAATCCTTTCCTCCTTGCTCAGTTGCCCCATTGGGCAAAATTAAAGATGTGGAGCATTAATTGCCATGAAATTAGCTTTAATGAAATATATGATAGCTATCATCACGAGCGTATTTTCTGAGATGTCTTCAGTTGACATGAGACACAATTTAGAAAGACTTGTGGCAGTAATTCAAGTGCGAAATTGCAAGGGTTTTGCTCTTTCGTTATCACTCGGCTGTCACGTAACGTACAGTAAAATAGTTTATATCAAGCAAAATGCTATGGAATGAGCTTTCATATGGTACCAAATTTAGGATCATTGTATGCTCAGACACTGAGATATCTTAATTTTAAATGAGGTACATTTTTGGGGGACACCCTGTATATGATTACTGGATATTTTGATTGATATTATCATCCATATTTCTAGCATAACTCATGAATGACTGGAACGCTATGTGAGCCTTGCAATGACTGTATTAGTTTCAGTCAGACGGTCACATGATGCTTACCCTGCATGTATATCCGCAAATAAACTTATCAAAACTACACTGCAGTGCTAACGCCTCCGTCTCTCCTCTCCCCGCAGCATCAGCCGTCAACAAGGTGCGACAGAGTTACGTGCGCCCGCCGGTGGGCGGCGGCGGCCTGCAGCCCTCCCAGAGCGGCACGGACATCTCCCCCGCGGCCAGGGAGCGGGAGCGGGACAGAGATGCGGAGAACATCGCGCCCGGCTCCACAGTCAGCAAGGCTACCGGCGGCGGCGGCATTAGCGGTGGGTGCGACAGTGGAACTGGGTTGGGAACGGGGTGGGACCGGGGTGGGGTCAGTTGGTGGTGGTAAAGGAGGTGATTTGTGTCGTCTTGTTTTGTGTCTTTTATGCGATTTTAGAGTTTTTGCTAGAGTGAGAGTTTTCAGTTTTGATGGGCTCCATGATGTTTTGAAGTTAAAAGATTTAGATCTAAGCTCGTGGCTCTATGCTTTTCGGTTTGATGAATCTGAGATCTCGGAGACTAGGTGAAACCGTGTTTAGGTCAGCTGCAGTGTTGGGCATGGTGTGTTGGTTTTCCAGCGCGGCGGAGAAGCAATGTCGTCAAGGAGGTGGAGAAGCTGCAGAAGAAGAGGGAGGAGCGCAGACAGAACCAGAACAAGAAGCGGGAAGAACGGGAGGGGCTCATGGGCATCGACCCGGGAAACCCCAACTGGGAGTTCCTGTCCATGATTAGGTAAGGGTCCTATGCTGTTGTCGTAAGGGTCCTGGTGCGGTTCCTATGCTGGGGGATTTAGAGGTTTGACGTGGTGGCTATGACGTTGTACCCCTCCCTCCCTCGCCATCCCCCCCCCCCAAAGAAACATCCCTGATAGCTGACACGCATTTTATTTCAAACATTTCATCAGAGTCCGACCTATATTAGTTATGTGCGTTTCGCACTAATATAAAGCTGCCATCTGGAATTTAATACCAACTAATTTTAATCACCGCAATCATCATCTCAGCCTCGCTCATAACATCGTTCCTGAGGTCTTGCACCTGTGTTTCAGGGAATATAAGAGTGGCCTGGACTTCCGGCCACTGAAGGACGGCGACCCGCTGGAGGACCACCAAATCACAGTCTGTGTCCGAAAACGGCCGCTCAGCAAAAAAGGTAGGTCATACAGACCAAACGGCCATTCAACAAAAAAGGGTAAGCCCAAAGGCCCAAACGGCCCTTTAGGAAAAAATAGTCACTACTTCACGATGGTCACTTGGTAAAAGTAGGCACGACTGCCCAAATTGTGATAAGAAGTAGGCTCGACTACCCAAACTGAGGCGGCATATCATGATAATGTTTGGCAGAAAGAGTCGGGAGGGCTTTAGGATGGAACCAGAGTGCTGGACCCCCTAGGAAAGGTGAAATTTGTGTTCGGTGTTGTGGAGTTACCTAGCCTGTTTGGCCTACGACTTTGGACTAAACGCAGTCATCTTCATTCTCTGTGTGTTTGATAAATCGGTTCTAGGTCGTTATTAACCTCATCAACTGCTGCCTGTCCTCGCTCGACTGTCCCGTCTCTCCCTCCCCCGCCCCCTCTGACCTCCCCGCCCCTCCGCAGAGATCACCCGTAAGGAGATTGACGTGGTAACCATGCCGAACCGCGACCAGACCATCGTACACGAGCCGCGCACCAAAGTCGACCTCACCAAGTACCTGGAGAACCAGCACTTCCGCTTCGACTACGCCTTCGACGACACCTGCGACAACCAGCTCGTCTACAAGTGAGTTGGGAGGGACGCGGACGGGGTAGGTGGGGAAACGGGTGAGTGTCAGTGGTGGGACCGGCGGCTGGGAGCTGTCAGACTTTGATGGGACGGTGGGGCGATCTGTCGCATAAGTGGATGGAGGCTTAGGTGGAAGTAGTGGATTAACCTACAGATGTTAATCCACTACTCATCTACTCATCACCGAACGCTCATCTCTGATACTAAAAAAATGTCCGTTTCGCTCGCTCGTAAAAAAATGTCCGTTAGTCAATGTCATGTTGACCGATTTTGTGTTGAAGTCATTATAGGGGAAGCATTATTCATATGCCACGACGATTACCCATTC
Organism: Amphibalanus amphitrite; assembly: GCF_019059575.1. Classification (NCBI taxonomy): domain Eukaryota; kingdom Metazoa; phylum Arthropoda; class Thecostraca; order Balanomorpha; family Balanidae; genus Amphibalanus; species Amphibalanus amphitrite. The sequence goes on along the minus strand of NW_024882591.1, from coordinate 30,777 downwards.
AGCCACAATTTTAGGCTGCCCTTTCGTGACCTGACCTGATGTAGGCGGGCTGACTCTGTGCAGCCGTCCCTGACCCGACCTGACCCGCCCGTCTCAGGTACTCTGCTCGACCGCTGGTGGACACCATATTCGAGCGCGGCATGGCCACCTGTTTCGCCTACGGCCAGACGGGCTCGGGCAAAACCCACACCATGGGCGGCACGTTCAATGGCAAGCAGCAGGACGCCAACCAGGGCATCTACGCCATGGCGGCGCGCGACGTCTTCCTCAAACTGAAGTCGCCCCAGCACAGGAACAAGGGACTGGCCGTGTCAGCGAGCTACTTCGAGATCTACAGCGGAAAGGTAGGGTGCGGGGATGTTAGAAGGGGAAAAGCGGGACGGATTTCTTTCTCACCATTTGATGCTGAGGCTGGTCCGTGAGCGTGGTTGCATTCAGCTGCTGTCAGGTTGCGGATCCCGGGTTAATGCTTTGTTGATGCTCAAAGGTCATGATGGTTCGACAAAGTACACTTCTATCTTCCGTTCGATTCAATGTCGTTCGAGTTTGAAAGGGCGCATTTGGATGCAGCTAATTGTGCAACGATAGATTGTTAAGCAGAGATGTCGAGCAGAACTTTGGCCTATTCGCCACAAACACGCCAATTCAGGGTCAATGCCTCGAATGGGGACACCATAAAGTACCATTTCGTGACGTGGAAATGTCTATCAAACAGCCTGAGACCTTCCATCGACTCCCACCGTCTGGGAGGGCGTTTTTACACCGGCCGCGGAGCGCCTATTGTCCCTTTAATAGACTATCGATCCCGACCGCCCCTGTTGACCGGACGGGCCGGTTTGTATGCGGTGTGAGATGGGCCGATCGACCGCCGGCGCGGGACCATCACAGACACTGGAGCGCCGGATTGGGCTCCTCTGCGCGTCTCTGTCTGGTGTCGGACTTTTTGATAGGTAGACTGGGGGTCGAACGCGTTTATGGCTGGACCCTGGTGGTAGTTGGTTTCGGCACTTACTGGAGCCAATTTGGGAGGTTTAACGTCCAAGATGAGCTGATCGATTTGGGTGCCCTGGTGTTGACAATAGCGAAATCCATATGTTGTGGTCGCTTCACATGCGACTGATGTTGATAGACTCCAATTCGTCTAACGTGCGGTCATTTGTCTCTGGAACCATAGGAACCCTCTTGCCTCGTCCTGTCCTGTTTCGTTTCGTCCCAAATCATCCCGTGTTGTACCGCATTGTCTTGTCTCATGTGCCGGTGCCCCGGTCAGCCCGCCGGCCCTATGCGACCCGACCGGTCCCCCATCCACCCAGCCCTGTCTGGTGACTTGGTTCTGGCAATCACTCTGCCTTCCGGATAATTTGGCGGCCCTCTTTGAGACCGGCCCGTCCCCTTCAAACACCCCGGTCACCGTGGGTGCTCTCTCTGTGTTCCGCCCCCCGTCCAGCCGGCCGCTGTGCTGTGGTGGCTCTGTGCTGTGCCGGCCCCCTGTGCTGTGCCGGTCCCCTGTGCTGTGCCGACCCTCTGTGCTGTACCGGCCCTCTATGCTGTGCCGGTCCTGTGCTGTGGTGGCTCTGTGCTGTGCCGGCCCTCTGTGCTGTGGTGGCCCTCTGTGCTGTGCCGGCCCTGTGCTGTGCCGGCCCTCTGTGCTGTGCCGGCCCGGGTCGCGGAGATCGGCGCCCGACGCCCCGCCCGTCCGATCAATACTCTCAGCTCGTGGCCGGCGCTCCACAGCGCTGTTAAACGAATAGGCGACCGATGCCCAGCCATATAAACCGCCCACTGGGAGCGACCTGATGCGAACTGACACTGTGAGGCAATGGTGATTATTGGAAGCGACTTGGCTTTATGTCCGCAAATTCCTGATACACATCAATGTCGTTTGAGTGCGTAATGACCATAGCAGCTGGCGCGACCTTGAGGCCAATAAAGAACCAAATGGAAATAATGATTAGCCTTTGCTTGTCAGTTTCTTGCCATAATTCGAACCAGTCAGGTCAAATATCTGCTCAGACAGAGCACTGCCGCAGATCTACTGACACTGTTGTCTTTCTCCCCGTCTCTGACCAGGTGTTTGACCTGCTGAACGCCAAGGCCAAGCTGCGCGTGCTCGAGGATGGCAAGCAGCAGGTGCAGGTGGTCGGTCTGACCGAGCGGCCCGTCGAGAGCATGGAGGACGTGCTGAAGCTGATCCAGCACGGCAACAACATCCGCACCAGCGGCACCACCTCTGCCAACAACCACAGCTCGCGCAGCCACGCCGTCTTCCAGATCATCCTGCGCACCCGGCAGTCCGGCGTGCCGGCCGACCGCTGGAAACTCTACGGGAAGTTCTCACTGATCGACCTGGCCGGCAACGAGCGCGGCGCTGACACCTCCTCCTCGGACCGCAACACGCGCATGGAGGGTGCCGAGATCAACAAGTCGCTGCTGGCGCTCAAGGAGTGTATCCGCGCGCTGGGCCGCAAGGGCGCCCACCTGCCGTTCCGGGCGTCCAAACTGACCCAGGTGCTCCGCGACTCGTTCATAGGAGAGAACTCCAAAACGTGCATGGTGAGTGGGGAGTGGGGTGCCGGGGGTTGGGGTGGCGGATGAATGGAGAGAACTTATCGGAGCACACTTATTTTAATGGGTTAAGAGAAGAAAGTGAAGACCTGCTCAAATTAGCATTATGGTAGCTTCAAATGCGTATTTACACGATTAAATATGATGTTATTTTGCGTGTCTAAAAAGCCCGGGGAATATCATCATGAAGGAGCATGAAGGAGCCTGCCAGTCTATTTGAAACCCTGCTTTGACTTGGGTTCGCTGTCACTTTCCCTAACATCTAACCCGCCTCGCCCTTTCCCCAGATCGCCATGATCAGCCCGAGTCTGAACTCGTGTGAGCACAGTCTCAACACGCTGCGCTACGCCGACCGTGTGAAGGAGCTGGGTGCCGCCGACCCGATGGACATGAAGCCGGAGTCGGACCGGGCGGGACAGGCCAGCCCCTCCCCGGAGCCCGACGAGGAGCGCATGGGAGTCGAGGGCAACGAGGACGACCTGGCCCAGCTCCGCTCGCTCAACGTGAGTGTCGCGTGCAGTCAGTTGTCTGGTGCCGTCTACCAGATTTTTATCGTCACAACATAACTTTTCTGCCCATGACCGCTGAATGACGCGTGTGCCATCCGCCCTCTAGAGTCCGCTGCGCGCCGCGCGCTGACTCTCTCTCCACCCCTTCCACAGGAGGGCGAGCTGTCCGCCGACCTGTACAACTTCCACGAGGCCGTCTCTCACGTCCAGGAGATGGAGGAACAGGTGCTGGACATGCACAAGGCGCTGATCGACGCCTCCATGCGCTGGCAGCAGATGGACATATCGCTGCTCAACATGACCAACGAGGTCGACTACGATGTGGACGGTGAGTGAGGCGGCGCCACGGGAGTGGTGGGTCCGGGTGTGTGTGGGGTGGGGAGGGAAGGGGCGGTTGGAACGGTTCGTGAAGAGTCTGGTAAATTTCATTTTTGTAGGAGGTGCTGGTTGTTGCAGGTTTTGCGTCCCAAGTCTGACACTGGATGAATGGGGCGAGTAAAGGATTATACGAATAGGTGATGTCAGGTATCCCATTTATTTGATTATACTATACCCTCTCCATCTCCCTTTAAATCGTTAATTCAAACGTCAGTGTTCTGAGTCGCTGGATCTCCCTCCGAAATTAGCTGTACTTTCTTTACCTGACTGATGGCTACCTGGCCTCCCGTGCCCCACTGACCGCCCCTCCCCCCACAGCGTACGTGCAGCAGCTGGGTGACCTGCTGGAGGAGAAGCTGGACACGCTGAGTCGGTTCCGTGAGCGGCTGTCCGTCTACCGCTCTCAGCTAGCAGAGGAGGAGCTGATCTCACGCAACATAAAGCCCACGCAGCGCCGGTAGGCGGCTCGCGCGCGACTCGTGGGGAACATTCCGCACCCGCCCGACGGCCGGGAGGTCACGGCCGACGGCCGAGCACTCAAACCGGCACACTCGTCAGGCACTCACAGCACTCTGAGCTACAGAGGCGCTCCCGAGGCGCCCGGGACGGCGTGAAGTGACCGCCTCCGTCAGAGCGGCGGCAGCGAGCTCGGCGTGCGTGTGAGCTGAGCTTTACGCGGACGGCGAGTGGCTGAGAGGCAGGGGCCGGGACAGCGCGCGGTACCGGCGGCGACCAAAGCGTCTGCGAGACGCAGTGATCTGGTGTTGAGGGAGGCTCTATGAGTGTCCAGTGAACGTACGGTGACGAGCGGTGGTCGACTGCAGTGAATGCCCGGTGACTGTACGCTGAACCGGGGGTGATCTGAAGTGATGTTCGGTGACTGTGCGGTGAACGGAGCGTCTCCGGTGAGCCCGGCGGAGGTGTGTGGGGATCGGTGCCGGTCCCCAGCGCCCCGGCGGCGCTAGTATGTGGCGGTGCTCCGGGCCGGTCACCGTCGCTCCGCCGGCCCGGCGCACCGCCGCCGCCGCGCCTGCCGGCTTCTGCTGACACGGAGTCGGCGGGATACCTAGCTGCACGGGCACACTGGCCACGAGAGCGCCCTCGGAGTGAACGAGATCGAGCGAATAGTGAGTGAGACCGAGTGAGAGTGAGAGTTGAGTGATAGTGAGTGTGGCAGTTGTTTTTGAGTGTTAGTGAGTGTGTTGGCTGTTTGGTTACGAAGTGAGAGCGCGAGAGTCGGCGGGAGGCCGGCAGGGTCGGGAGAGTGACCCGCCATTGGGTCGGGTGGCCCGCAGGCCCCGGTTATGTTGTCTTACAGTTGTGCGTGTGCGCCTATTTAATATCTTCTTCTTCACCGTGACCGCTGGCGTTCCACTAGGAAAATTTTAACTGCGTTTTACGTGATAGCCTATGTAAGTAATAAAGTTAAATATATTAACGTCGGCGTCGGTTTTCACAATGTACACAGCGGGCGACACGGTACGGCTAATGTCTGTTGAAACTAAGCATTACGCAACCGAATGGTAACCTAGCACATGCAACAGACGACCATCGTATGCGCTACAAGCTAAAGCACGAAGGTACATTGATTGGCCCATCCATGCACCGAATCTCTGCAATGATTCGGGTTTCGGCTCAGGCTCACATTAAGACCATAGCTGTAAGTATACTCTATTACCCTATGCAGCACGACATGAACTGTACGCAGCGCCTCGTATGATTCATTTCTCGCCGTGTGAACCGTGATGAATATTTACACGTCCGATTGATCGTTGATCCCTTATCTTCCGAATTACGCACGACCACTCGACACGTCGATGACTAACCCCGACACATTCTCGGCATCCATTCACACCAAACCACACATCGGCTCCCTCGTAGCGAATTGTCGCGCTCTGGAATCACAGATTTCACCCATGTACGAGTATGTACTTTTCACTCTTAAACATACTCTGATCTTCCTAGCTTTCTTGCGTTTTTCGTCTTGCATAACGCCTCCCACTGTTTGTAAGGGCTGGCGGTAAAGCACACTTCTCCGGCAAGGCTTGAGTCACGTTACTGCACCGGCCGCTACCGCTCCATCGTCCTCCAGGACCCACTCTCCTCCCGTCCCTCCCCTCCCCCGCAGTCATGGTATGCGCGCGCGGCGCGCGCGCGACCCGCTGCGTCTCTGTCTGACCAGCAGGGCCGTCAGCAGCGCCAGCAGCACGGCCAACAGCGTGGTCACAGCCGCCACCATGAGCGGTACGAGCGGCGTGCGCTCGTCGGGCACCGCCAGGAAGCTCAGCGCCTCCTGGCCCGAGGTCAGCCCGCAGTCCAGCTGCACGATGATGGTGTTGTCCTGCGGCAGCGCCGGGTTGCGCTGGCAGCGCAGGCGCCGGATGTGCGCCAGCTCGTTCCAGACCAGCCGCTGGTAGAGCCAGGCGGGTGCAGAGGCCCAGGCCAGCCAGCCGGTCCAGGCGGAGAGCTCGTGCGGGTGCACGCTCCAGCCGGCGACCAGGAGCAGCGGCAGTAGCGCGGCGGCCAGCCAGCCGGCCGACAGGTGTCGGGACGAGCTCAGGTAGGCGGCCACTATCGCCAGCAGACGGACACACTGCAGGTAGAGCAGCATGTAGCCTGCCAGAGAGGACAGAGGGCGGTCAGGAGTGTGTAGAGCATAGTACGGTACACGCCAGAGCCTAGAGGCAATTCTTTACATAATTGTCATTACTTTGAGCTCACGAATGACCGACATCAAGACTATGCTCTTGAGATGAGCAGCACAATTACCGGTCCGAGCTCCTGCGCCCAGCCGCGCCGCGCCGCGCGGTGCTGCCCCCTACACCCGGTCCCGGTGCAGCCACTCACCGGCGTACACGTAGAACGTGGAGGCGGTGTCACTGGGCTGGGAGCCGGCCATTCGGTGCGCCGGTGCCACCAGCATGATGCACTCGAGCGCCGAGCCCGGCAACCCGAAAAATATCTGACGGGGCAGAGGAAACACGTTAGAATGTAACCAACAGATATATTTTCACGTGGATTTGATTAAATACGAATTACCTGTCTGTGGCGCGCTGTCCCATTCTGTCCCAAGCTGTCCACAGCCCCTCCTGTCCCCGTCCCTTCGCTGTCCCCTCCTCCCCTCTCCCTCCCCTCTTACCTGACTGACGGTGTGGCAGGCCCTGGAGTAGAGCCGGTCGTCAATGTCCTCCCCGCCCTCCCCCTCCTCCCTTCCCCTACCCTTCTGACCTGACTGACGGTGTGACACGCCCTGGAGTAGAGCCGGTCGTCAATGTCCCGGCTGACCACGTCCTTCTCCCTCCAGATGTCCGACACGGTCAGTAGCAGGCTCGGCCAGGCGGCCAGAGACAGCATGGCGTAGTGGAACCCGGTCCGGTCCGGCACCGTCTCCTGGGAGAGAGCGGGGGAGCGGGGAGAGTGAGATAGGGTAGAGGAGGGTGATGTCTCGAGTGTTTTAGCAGGGCCGCTACGTTCCTCGTATTTGATAAGGCAGCCACAGGTAGAAGACGTTTTGAGTGAAGACCGTCATTGCCATCAACGCACGTCCGTGTGAATGAATGCATGAATGAATGAATGAGTGGAGTAAGAAATGACGAATGAATGGATGAATAAAAGTTGCACCAACTTTTAATATAAAATGTCATCGAATACCTTATAGTAGCATGCGTCCCCACCAACATTGTAGAAGTTCATCCACTCTGCCGTCCAAAGGCAAAAACGCATATGTCAGGTCATGACCTGACCCGACATATGCGGTTTTGCCTTTGGACGGCAGCACTGAGCCTCACCTGGTCCCGGTCCTCCCCCCGTATGTCGTAAAACACGGTGCCCACTATGAGAGACATGATGCAGGCAGCCATCAGCCGCACCGCCCAGCCCATCACGTTGTACGGAAACTTGTACACGGTCGCTTGCCTGTCGGGAAAACGGACGAGTTACTATACATTAGATAACCAGCCGTGAAGTGAGTGGTAAGCGTTAGTTTTTTCGATGCCTGTCAACGAAGAATGTTGAGTAGAGCGGGATAGTTGGTTCAGAAGTTGTAGGATTACATAAATAAGTGAGCTAACCTGAAATCTCTCCTGATTTGTGACTCGAGGCGGCAATAGGTACTAACTTGTACCTGAGACCCAATACATGATACCGCCGGTCCGTCTACCCTGTACTCACACGGCCAGCGCCATAAGCTGGGCGCAGCAGCCGGCCCTGCGGACCCGTGGCGGCAGCAGGCCGGCCGGGCCGGGCATCTCCAGCGTCTCCTGGCGGCGCTGGAACGCCTCCGAGAGTTCCGAGACGCGCTGGGAGGACTCCAGGTGCGCCTCCGGGGACAGCTCGTCCAGCGTCACCAGGTCCACTGCGGCACGGTGGGGAGGTCAGAGGAAAATGAATGAATGAATGAATGAATGAATGAATGAATGAATGAATGAATGAATGAATGAATGAATGAATGAATGAATGAATGAATGAATGAATGAATGAATGAATGAATGAATGAGAAATCAAGTGCGAGTAAGCTGTCACGGAGGGCGAGCTGCATTGCAGATATGGAGATGAGAGTGTTAGATTTCTTTTAGCTATTGCAAACGGCTATCAAGGTGTATGTAACCAAATACATCAATATGGCCAGCAGACACTCGAGTACACACTCACGGTAGTAATCGGACGGGTTCTTATATGACGGACACTCGTAGTCGATGAAGGTGAAGTAGGGCAGCATCTGCTTGGCCTTGCCGCTGAACACCAGCCTCCGATCGGCCAGCAGCAGCACACGGCCCAGCATGTTGAATATCTCATAGGTGGGCGGCTGCAGGGTCAGCATCACGATCCGGCCTCGGGCGGCCCACTGGCGCAGGTACTCGATCATAAAGAAGGTGTCGAAGATGTCCATGTGCCGGGTGGGCTGGTCGAGCAGAACCAGGTCCGTCTCTAGACACAGGTGACAGGCCACGTTCAGTCGACACAGCTCCGACTCGGTCAGGTCACAGACTGAGGTGTGCTTCACCTGGCCCAGACCAAGGTCCTCTATTAGAGCGTTTATCTGCCGGGGAGACAGGGGGAACAGACGGTCAGGTCACAGACAGACGTGTGCTTTAACTGGCCCAGGCTGAGGTCCTCGATTAGGGCGTTTATCTGCCGGGGAGAGACGGATAAGAGGAAGTCACGGCAAGCGCTCAGTAAAGAATTAGTTAACAGTTCACAAATGGCCAGAAAACAGAAAACGGTACCTAAATAAACGTTCAGCAAATAGTCAGAAGACGATTTTTAAACAATCACATAACGGTGTCAGAAATAGTGAGTAGAGGCTAGTAAACGTTGAACTAAGGTGACTGTTGTTTAACAGTGAGTCAACAAATGTTTAGTTAATGGCCCGGATAAACGGTCACTGGTCGATGGCGATCAGTAAACGGTTGGTGGACGATTAGTAAGAAACGGTTAGTAAGAAACTTTCAGTAGACAATCAGAAGACGGTCAGTTAACGATAGCCTACCTTGCAAACGGTCAGTTAACTACTAATGGACAGTCATTTGATTACTAAAAGACAAGTCAGTTGACGATAAGTAAATGTTTACTGAACGATTAGTAGACGATCAATAGTCAATAAACGGTCATTCATTAGACAGTCACCTAACGAGTAACAGTTTCGAAGACGGTCAGTCAGTACCTACTCTTGTTTGTCACTTGGGGCTTATAGGGCGCGCCGACTACAAGAACATTCTGCGAGTCAGTACTCAGTATACGATCATCATTTGGTGAAAAAGCCATCAGTCAGCAGCAGTCAGTAAACGTTCAGTGGACGGTCGCCGGTCAGTCGATTTGTGTGACGGACAGTATAAGCGGACAGACAACATTCAGCAAATGGCTAACAAAAGATGATACTCCCCCCGCTCACCTTATTTTTGGTGTTGAAGCAGCGCGCCACGTGGCCCGGCTCCTGGAGGAAGGCGTGGAAGAGCAGCGTCTGACGGACGGACATGTGGCCGCTGAACGTGCCGTCCCGCTGGACGTAGGTCAGCCGCTCGGCCAGCCGCGCCGGCAGCACGGTGGTTCCGTTCAGTGCCAGCTGGCCGCTGATCCTCAGCTGGCCCCGGCTGCTGCAGTCGCCCAGAACATCCAGCAGCGCCGTGCCCTCGGCCTCTGCACGGAGAGAGGGGCGGGGTAACGGTCAGCCCTCACACCTTGTCCAGAGACAGGTCGACGGGAGGGTCAGGGATCAGCCCTTGCCCTCCTAAGAGCGGGAAACGGAATACGTGGGTGAGATGCAGCGAGTAAATTTGGTAGCTCTCTCTCTCTCTCTCTGTCTCTCTCTCTCTCTCTCTCTCTCTCTCTCTCTCTCTCTCTCTCTCTCTCTCTCTCTCTCTCTCTCTCTCTCTCTCTCTCTCTCTCTCTCTCTCTCTCTCTCTCTCTCTCTCTCTCTCTCTCTCTCTCTCTCTCTCTCTCTCTCTCTCTCTCTCTCTCTCTCTCTCTCTCTCTCTATCTCCCCCTCTCTCTTTCTCTCTCTCTCACGCCTCTCTCCCCACCCTCCAGCTCTCACCTGAGGTCGCCATGATTCCGACCAGCTCGCCGCCACGCGCCTCGAAGGTCACGTCGTCGAGCATGCGTCTCCAGCCGCCGGGCCGGGCCACCCTGCGCTCGCAGCCGAGCTGGCGCACCTGCAGTTGCGGCCGGTTGCCCTCCAGCTGCTGGTCGGGCGGGAACAGGCGGGTGTTCAGCATGGGCGGCTCGCGGTCGGGCGCGGCGCGGCCGGCGAACCCGGCGGGCCGCCCGCCGGCCGGCCGCCGCCGCTCCAGCCGCGCCACCAGCTCGCCGTGGCTGGCCAGGTCCTCGTCCGATTCGGGGGAGGCGTTCGACTCGGCCGACAGAAGGTCGGCCTCGCTGCTGGCGCGCGCACGGCTCGGTAACATCGAGTCGCCGAAGCGCCGCAGGCCGCGGCCGCCCTGCAGCCGCAGGTCGGGCTGGGAGAGGGTCCGCCGCTGGCGGCGCCGGCGCCGCGCCGCCGGAGAGTCGTCCCCGCTGGAGTCGTACCCGGAGCTGCCGTCCGGCCGCGGCGGCGGGAACACGCGCGGCAGGCCGTTCTTGAGGTATTTGTACATGTCGGCACCCACCTGGGAGCGCGGACCCAGCGGGGTGCCCCGCAGCAGGGCGCTCTCGCGCAGCTGGAAGTTGCCGCCGGGAGGGATGGGCGACTTGTCGCTACTGCCCAGCGCCGAGTCGGCAAACTCCGAGTTCAGGTTCTGTCTGTACATCGACCATGGATGTGACTCGTCCGAGACGTTCAGATTACGGTGAGAACCACCAATGTTGCGGTGAGAGCCGTCAAGGTAGCGGTGTGAATCGCCGCGATTTCGGCGTGAGTAGCCAAGGTAGCGCTGCGATCCGCCAAGGTGTCGCTGAGGACCGCCCAGATTGCGTTGGGAGCTGTAGAGCGCCTGCCATTGCCGGGAAGCCGGGTACTGTCGACCCATAGCGTTCAGCTCCCAGGCGTCCGGGCCATCCGATCTGTGGAAAAAAAACGGTTACAAGCTAATTCGGGTCCGGGGTCTCGGGAGTGTAACGACTTTTGTGTTACCTACACACCCAGCAGCATTGCTCCGTTTTCATTGCGGCTCTATGAGCAAACAGAACATAACCGATCTCGCAATTGTTCCAGAAACCACATGTCTCCTGTCTCTTCTCCACACTGCCTGCTCGAAGTTCTCCCATCTCTCCCGCAGTCTGTCTCACTTTCCCAGCCCAATAACGGACTTTTCACACACTGAAAACAATTTAACCCAAGGCTGGCGAGTAAACCGGTGTTTTACGGGTACTCCTATCCGCAACCATTTTTAACCACCCTCCCAGGAGTAGTGCTAGGTCCCATTGCAGTGTAGTCGTCCCTGCTCTCAGCGGACTTGTTCGCTGACAGCGGTTATATCCGCTCAGAGCAAGTACGACTACACCGCAATGGGACCTTACTGTACTCCTGGGAGGGTGGTTAAAAATGGTTGCGGATAGGGGTACCCGCAAAACACCGGTTTACTCGCGGGCCTTGGGTTAAATTGTTTTCAGTGCACCCGTCTGCCACCGCAGGCAGTGGCCCGAACGAATCCCGTGTCCAGCACAGACTTCACACCTCGGTAGGGACAGACTCGCCGAAACAGCACCAGTGGAGCTGCGAGATTCGGCCGTCATGTGAGATTTCTCCGCACCATCAGTTCGAGACTTTCAGTTCGAACTCTCAGTTCCCACAGAGGTTTGCGGACCGAGGCAGCGGCGGTGGGCTCGGTCGTGCGAGGAGCACCGGCGCTCAGAAGCCGATCGCTGGCGGGGCTTTCTAACTGCGGGTTGCATCAGATTTAGAGGTTAACGTGGAGGTCGCGGAGGTCACCGCGTCGACCCGACCGCGGCCGGTGTGGAAGACCGCGATATAGACCGCGCATCATGTCAGGATGTGAAATCGCTCCCAGTGAGCTGCTGTTCAAGGCGAGGCGTAGATGTTGAGCTTCAATGCGTGCTTTCAAAGATAAATAAGACACAAACGACAACGCTGCTCGATTGCAACTCAGCTGTGGATATTTGCACATTCAAAACAAACCGTGACCTATATCTATCGCTGAAAATAGCCGCTAGCGCCCGTACCTTATGCCTTCCTCCCACCACGTATCTTATTTATAACAATCTGCCGTGGCCACAGACCATGAAACGGATAACACCGCCCGCCAGCATTCCGTCACGGATGGCTTCACACATAACGGCGCCGGCCCACTGCCGTCTCCTCCTGCGGCGCTGCCACCAGCCAGATCATCGCCGCCGATTACCGGCGGCGGCTCGGCTGACCCGCGGGGCCCGGCCTGCCCCGCGGCCATCCCAGTGACGTCACGCAGCGCGTGCCGTGACGTCACGCTCGTCTGCTAGCGGGCCGTCACGGTCGGCCGGGAGTGGCGTGGTGTGCGGCGCGGCGCGGCCGGTGGGGTACGGGTACGGTGCGTCCCGGCCCAGGCCGTGACTGAGACCGGCGGCCGACCAGAGTCACTGAGCTGGGAGAGGATGGGGATAGAGATGGGAGCGTTGAGGAACTTTGACAGGAATCTGAAGGTCCATTTGTAAACGCTATACGGACAGGAAGCCGTTCCGCCATTCGACCCTGCTGATGGTATTGGAGCCTTCTCGGGATGTGTAGGAAGCGTCTGCGAAAATAACCTCAGCAATGGAAGCATAAATCGTCAGGCAATATTTCAGTAACACAGCTTGAGTGCTTATCTGGCCATGCGCAGTCTGGATACCTATTCTATTTCTGTCACTTTTGTTCTTTGCTGAAAGTTCCTGATCGAAATTACAGACCTTCATTAATGCCTTTTTTGCATGGATCTTTTCTCGTCCCTCGGTTGAAAATGCCTAAAATGATTGACCGGCATCTGGAGTAGCCTTTCCATATTAGCTTAGCCTTGTCGTTCCTCCCTAACTTTGTCACGGGTCACTGCACGTCAACACGACGCGTTCACAACCACAGCCTCGGTCACAATGCACCGAGCTGAGTCCGTTCCAGCAGACCTGTCGGCTGGCCGGCGAACAAGTGATAGGATACGTGGTCGGGTCACTCAAAATGACGTGGAAGAGACACACGCTAAGTTCAGCAGAAGAGGTCCATGGTGGGTACGGGTAAGAGGCGACTTGGTTTTAAATGCAAAGGGATAACCGGCGACAGGACAAGTGTCAGGGCCAGAACTGCTACTTTGCAGAGGCGTGCATGCATTATACATTCACCCAGATCACAATAGGGATTATGTAGGCGGTTGCTAAGTACGGTCAACCACCTTATGTATTTGCAATGATGACTAGATATCCTTTGCATGCATATGCCGCTATGACACAGGGGAGTCGCACCGAGAAATCGGATAAGACATCTGATCCAACAGCACAAATATAAGTTGTATGCAAGCACTCCAAGACCGTAACAACCTTGGCAATCGTCTTAAAAAATGGCGACGTATGTACATTGGTAGCATCGCAAGTGCTAGCCACCCGTATCGCAGGCAGCAAGAGACACCTCTCAAATTGCCCCGGATTCAATTGGGCTCGTCAGGCTCTCGCCGTTTCGCCGCCACATTAGCCGCGACGCGTGAGGAAAGCGACACCCATGGAGGTCCGTTCGGCCAGCCGTCGCCGCTGTCTCCACCGTCTGCGGCGGTCCCATTCACCGGCAGGGCGGCCCAGTCATCGTCCAGTTTCTCCGGGCAGCAGCCGCCTGCCGCGCGGCGGGATGCTGTACCGCAGGACACCGAGCCGCCGCCCGAGACGGGAGACTGCGGTAGGGAGTAGGGCACTAACACCGGAGACTCCAATGCCGGAGGAACTAACGTTCTGACAAGGCGGGGTACAAATCTGCGGGGTAGGTACTTACATACTGGATGATTGGGTAGGTGTTGTTATATTTAAAACAACGAAAAAAGTTCAAACAGAGGTGCTGCGATGGTGGTTCTAAGCATTTATCAACGCATCTCAAAACAATATGAAGCTATGCACTATTCATCATTGAACTAGACCGGCAGCTCGAGCCAACACCTGATACACCTATACATTGTGAAAAAAACACCAAACGACACACCTGAATTCTATTCAGCTAGCTTATACTTCCAGCATATCAGTATGAGGTCAATCCAATAGACTGATGAACAGAGCCTCATGAAAAAACAACAGGTTGCCTAGGTTATTGTCGGGATGGCCGACACCCCGTGTTTATGTATTTGTCATTCATTTCCGCGGGAGAGGGTGGAAATTGTTTTCCCGTGAATGGCCTACTGACAGTTTTAAATACGCGTCCCTCCCACCAGGGGAACGGAACATGAGCAGTTCCGGTTTCAGAACAGGTTAGTTCCGCTATCGAATAGTGAAACTCAAGAACTATTGACTAATAGCACAGGCTGGAAGTCCTGAATGTCCGCCATTAAATACACCTTAAGCTATTTAAGACTGCTTCAAAAGAGTGAAACTATGCAGACGATGGCTGCCATCTGACTCGTTTCCGGCCGCTGCGGTGGCTGATATGGGCTCCCTGGTTTGACGGTTGACCCAGGGTGAAAATGCAGCTCTGTTAGATCCATGGCGAAATACAGCGATCTGAAGACCATATGCCACCATGAAATGTCTGCCCAAGTGTACCACAGCATGCTCTTTTACAAAATGACTAAGATCGTCGATTGTTTGTTTGGTGTCTTCGCTTGGCTATTAATGGCTGTTTTCACGACGACCATCTGGTACACATTTGGTGCAGGCTAGGTGCAGATTTGGTGCAGATTTGGTCAAATTAGGTTCAGTGTGCTTCTTCAGTTATCAGTTCGGGCTGCAGAGATGCTTACCTATATGCCTCGTTTTTTCAAATTATCACACGTCATTTTCGATTAAAACACTGAAATAAAGTCATGACACGAATATGTTTATTGTACAGAAGATTTCGTGCAGATTTGGTCAAATTAGGTGCACTCGCCTGATAGCCCGTCGTGAAAACGGTTAATATCATTGCTGCCTTCACTGGGGATCGTTCAGGTCCACTTCTCTGCACTCTTGCCTCTGATAACAAGCTGTTTGGTGAATTATAGCCACCCACTCCAACATTTCAAATCGGGCGGCGCGTGAAGATGTTTGCGGTCATGCATTGCTGTTATGAGGCCGTTATAATCGCTTAACTGTCTTGGCATAGACCAATTATCGGCCTTATCATACTGCATGAGCGTGGTCTATGGCAGTGATTGTGATGCTCATAATTCATAACCATGCAAAATTACCGCTATTTTAGCGCATATTTCTGATGATTTCACAGGCTTCAAGAGTCTCTTGTGACGACAAGTATGTAGGAAGTCCACCTTTCAAGTCAGAGAAAATCTCACTCATGTCTACCGGTTCAGGCAACAGGTAATCCATACTTAATACAAGCCAACTCGGGGAGCGTTTTATCTTCCCAGGCTTCCTCCTAGATTCTCGCCACTTGCTCACTAGCTTCTCCAGCATTGAACTCAGGCACCCTACAATCTGCATGATGTAGCTGGTCTGTCTGCAACCACCTGACGCATCCTAAGAGCTCTCCAGTTCAATCTGTCCAGCAGACAAACCATAATATACTTACTGAACCGTTAAACGTCGCTGCGTCTATCATCTCCGTCCGACAAACACATTTTATGTGTTTGCTGAATGGAGCTAAGCTAGCCACTGTTACAGACGCCACTTTGGGTCAGGAATGGGCTTACGTCCGGTACATTCTAAGCACTTTCCACCAGGCGGCAGACTGACCATCAGTTCTCTCCTGCACCAGTGAGCATCTGTCCACAGCCACCCAGCACTCTCCAATCTCCAGTCTCAGTCCGACCAGCAGAGAGACCGTCGCTGCTCCGTGTACCGGGGAGCGTCTGCCAGCAGTCAGCCGGCGCGTCCGTCCACTCACGGTCCACGCTCTCCCCACCATCTGTGACGGCGGTCGGTCTCACCGGCCCGAGACGGGTTCTCACGTGTGTCTGAGAGCAGCGGACAGCGGCGGGAACAGTTAGCGGCCACGGGGAACGGCAGAGGCCGGGATGGGAGATCTGCAGAGGGAGCGCGAGCGGCCAGCGAGAAGGGCGGCACAGTGAGAAGAGGAAGGCAAGCGCAACAAGTCAGAATACAAACTCGCCGCAGTTCAATATACAGCAGGCCAGCGTAACAGGCTATATCGGCCGACTAACGCGCCCAGGGAGTAGCGATAGACAAGCGTAGAAGCGGGAGCGCTAGGCTAGCAAAATGAAACACCAACGGGTGTCAGATGCTGCGACCATCGCTAGCAAAAGGAATCAGTCTCTTTCATTTAGAAATAAGAAACGGAGATGCACACACCAATGAACCAGCAATCGCCCAGCAATATGACTGAAGACCAGTCACAGCAGCCAGTAACATAACTAGAGACCACATACAGCAGCCCGCGGGCTCGGTGGAGCACCTGGCGGCCCAGAGATTGATGACCACTGGTGTTCACCGTTCAGCAGGAGGCCAGGTGGCCGTTATGACAGCACGGACGGATACACCACGGCTGAGAGTAGCTTGGAACGACACAGAGCGATGTTTAAATTCCACGAGCGATGAGCATTCATTAGCAGGGATAACGCTTTGCCATCTGCTTGTTGACTCATCAGAGGACCACTTTCATGCTATCCATGTAGTAGGAGCGGATCTACCTTTAGCAGCAAGTGCTCCCTGTGCTCTATGCATGACTTGCGTTGGCCCTGGCGTAAGCAGGAAACAAGCACAGTCCCTCCATCGCAATGTGGAGTGTCACTACGGGATGAAATGGCAGACGACACAATAGGCGCGACACTTCAGTCATGTCCTTGAGCTTGTTGGAAGGTAATTTGAAGTGCATAGCATAACATTGGTGCTAGTTGCCACTGGTAATGACAATAGCGTCATTCAGACAGGGTTGGACTGAGGTTCAGATGTTTTACGGCCATTGGTTTCGTGGCATAGAAAAGGCTGAATTCTTTTACAAAATGATACTGAAATCGCGTTCGATGGATGTTTGTGTAAAGTCCCCGTCCAGAAGGACCATGACAAAGCCCATGTCGCCGGGGATCACAACAGGAAGACCTGCCGTCCGTCCGTCCCTTCGGACCGGAAGTCGGAGTCCATTGTTGAAGTCGAGAGCCACCGTGACTCGTCACACCGACTCAGAGTCAACGAGGCGTGACACAGAACACTGAACTTGTGACTTACATTCGGATTCTATCTGCGAACTGATTCGATCCATTGGTGTTTCGACCTATCTAATGTTCCGGTACACACAACCACATATACTGGTATAGGATCCAACTCGATTGTGAGCAAAGAGAGACGCTGACAATGACAGGGGTTCTCTTACTGGGCCTGGTCGTCAATGGAAATCATACCGACAGATAGGTAAGGAACGGAAGGACAGACAACTAAATAACATTACACGGCATGACAGCAATGACATACTTGTTATCGAATATGAGCGTAAAACGTGGCGATTTTTTATTACTGCAAAAGAGCAAAGTGCAGATAGGATGATTTGGATAGTGCTGAATGAGCGCAATCTGTCAAATCGACAGCCGATATCGTGCATCTGAAATGCACTCCCGCTGTCCACAAGAAATTTTAGGGAAGACACGACAGAGAACCACTAATCCACAGGATCCTTGTAATCCAGGCAGCATTGTGATGTAAAGATAGCTATCATTATCCATGAAAACTATACGATCTTTTTAGCTATCACCGTACCTGCTCCGTGTCCTCAGTCCTCCAAACATGCCTCCTGTCTCGCCCGGCCCGGCTCGCGCGCCGGTCCGTCCACACCGTCACAGCGTCACCGTCCGGCGCCGGGGCGTCACCGGCCGCACGCGTCACGCTGGCGGGCGTCACGGCGTCACACTGGCTCGGCGCCGGCGCCGCCCCGCCGCCCGTCACAGCCGAGCGACCGCCGCCGCCGACGGTAGAGTCGCGCGCCGCCGCTGATTGGTCGGTAGAGCGGTAGAGCCGGCGCAGGTCGGTCATCCACCCGCGTCGGTCCGTGCCGGGCCCAGGACGGTACTGTGGTGATGAGCACCGCTGATGACTGTAGAGGACGGATTGTAGTACTACATGGCTCGGGAACGCCGTGTGGTGCAGCGCTGACAGCTCGGGCCTCGGGAGCAGACTGAGACGAGCGCTCTCAATAGAGTTAGTCGAAATGCTGCGGGCAGCCTTCACCTATCTGAGGTTGTATGCCTCACCAGTCACCGAATCCCTTTTTTTGCTTTCTGGTCCTCCTCCCTCCCTCCCCCTCTCTCTCTCTCCCTCCGTCCCTCTCTCTCACTCTCTCCGCCACTCCCTTGCCTCCTTGTCTCCCATCCTCTTCCTTCCCTCCCTTTTCTTTAACTCTGAACTCTCACGCTCCCTTTATTCCATTTGCACCAACGTAGGTACTTAGTCACTTTGTTCTTCGTAGCCAAACGTAAAATAGTGTTTACCTTTCTTTTTATTTATTGAATCACAAGCAATGATCACAGCACATTTCGTCAGAGTTAAAACACACCGGGGACAAAAAAGGCTTCCCTGGGAGATCAGCGCAGCCAACGCACACATCCATGAGGTGATACTCAGCACTGTAATCTCCAAAAGAACAACAATGCACCCAACACTCATGCGTATAAGGAACAAAACGAAATACGAATTAGAACACATCAATTGCTCACATCTATAGCTTACAAGACACATCACAGCACCACATTGCTACGAGTGACTGAGAGTATCACCACTGGCACATCAACCAGGTACAAGTTGATCCAACATGACAATCGATAAGTTCGTAATGATGGCGCAGAGATCACAAAACACCAAAGCCTCAGAACCGCAGGGAATGAAGAGCGACACTCACAGCGCACCAGGCGAGTAAAACGACTAAGAAAACTGAGCTACACCATTCTGACAAAAAAAAGTTCGTTACCACCGGCGCCGAGCAACTGAAATGACCACAGCTAGCAAAAACCTAGTCGGATAGTGTGACAAAGAGGTTCTAGCTGGCTTGGCACCACAATACGGCCAATGCGCACAAAACTATTAATCGTGACTGAAAAAGTGGCATTCATATCGAAGCACACACTATAAAAACGACTAAGCAAACGAGGCAACACCATTCTGACAATCACAAGCTCGTCACCACCGCTATAGTGAACTCACTCGCGTCTGTAGGAGTGGCGGTACGTCTCCCTGAGCAGCACCTCGTCCAGCAGGGTGTACCTGACCTTGGAGTCGGCGAAGCGCTGGTTGATGTCTCTCCGCAGCCACCGGGCGAAGCGTCTCCTCTTCCTCCTGACCCTCTGCTCGAGTTTCTTGTTGTAGACGTAGAGCATCCAGCGTCGGGCCCTCTCGTAGGCCTCTGCCGCCTCGTCGCCGTCCGTCTCCCAGGGCTCGGGCTGCTCCTCTTCAGAGGACGTCGACCACGACCAGCCGCTGCTGTCGCTGTCACGGTCGCTGTCACAGTCACTGCTGCTGTCACTGTCACTGCTACTGTCAGATCCCGAGGAGGATGCAGAGGATGATCCGCTGCTGCTGCTGTCAGAGTCGGAGTCAGACTCAGAAGATGACGGAGATGACGTCGTGCCAACAGCATCTTCTTCCCCGTCACCAGCGTCAGACAGAGGTGACAGCGGCGGCGGTGGCAGCTGGCAGGAGTCCTCAGTGTCCTCACGGAGGGGAGACAGCGGCGGCGGTGGCAGCTGGGAGGAGTCATCACTGTCCTCACGGAGAGGTGACAGCGGCGGCGGCGGCAGCTGGCACGAGTCCTCGCCGGTCCCGTTGCTGCTGTAGCCAGGGCTGTTCCCCCAACAGCGCAGGCTCTGAAAAGGAAAGAGAAGATTTGGTTAGTTCGGCAGGTTGTACATTACACTGCTAGATTCCAGCTCACAGAGAGTAAAACCGCCAGTTATAGGGGAAGATGGGAAAACACCGCCCTTTGGGGAACACCGCCCACCCCGATATCAGAAATATGAAAAGGTCTAGGGCGACACGCTGTCTTTTGGCAGCGTGACGTCAACAGAAGTGCAGGTATGGGCAGTGCAACGCATTGTTTTGGGTGATTTGCGAGAAATTCCGAATTTTACGTTTCGTGAATACGTTTTGTACTCTTTCTAGCATAATTAGCAGAATAAAAATTATCTTATTTGACAGACAATAGTCCTGAAGTGGCATTTTTTGCCATAATTAGGACTTATTCAAACGTTTCATGCTTCTGCTCGAGCGCCATTTTTGTCATGCTGCCATATTGAAGAATTTTGTAGAAAAATGCAGACCCTTGGGTAACACCGCCCACTTGAGCAATTTGGTATTTAATAGCACATTGTGATATCTGACCCAGGAGTGACGTATTTCATATAAAGAAAGAACGTTGTTGCTATGCTTTCTTTTTTACAAGATAATGATGAGAAAATGAAATTTTGGGGCTTAAAGTCGTCTAGTTTTATAAATGAGTTATAAGTATTATACCAGAGATATACCTAAAAAAATTGTTCACACTGCATTTTATGAATATACTGAAACAGCTCGAAACTTACGATAAGAAGAACAACTTAATAGTTCAGCAATCTGCAAATTTCGTTGCCTGCTGAGCTCGGGCGGTGTTACCCCGAAAAATGTAGACTTTTACCAAATGTGGAATAATGAAATTATGAACGAAATTACAAGAAAACAATTGCGTGATATGTACGTAAAATTAATGCGACAATCATATGAAAATGAGAGATAGACCATGTAGCCAAAAACTACGTGATTAGACCCTAAAAGGTTAAGGGGGTCGGTGTTCCCCCGTCTTCCCCTACATGCAGTTAACCTAGAAGTACAGATTTAAGTGCAACATGCCTAATGGATGTACTAACAAAACAAAATATAAAAAGCTGATAGTCAATGATGAGAGGTTTGTTACAGTTAGATAATAGCCGATGTGCCGGGGTTTACGGTTAAAAGCAACCCTGACAATCACACGCTCTTACCTTGAAGAAATCGTCGACGTCGAACTGCAACACATCAGTCAGGCTCGCCATCCTGCGTCTAAGATGCACCAACACCCAAATCTGAACGCTCACAAGACACTGAAGACGTCCTCACTCCTCGGCAGCACGGCCACAACTGGGGTACTGTGCCCCTCTGAACCCCCTTCCAGAGCGTTCTGTTTCGTCCTCGGGACATTTCCCACACTCCGAGTCTGGGAAACCGCTCCGGGGGTCCGAAATTTCGGGGATTTGGCTCGTTATAACCAGATATGTAACAGATCGAGGTAAGTCACATGCCTAAAATGTCAATCAAACCCTATCATTTGTACCCTCCAGGTAGCAATCGACCCGGGGGGCCGGTCTCCACCCTCGGGGACGCTGGTCAGTAACCAGAGTGATAGCCGGGAGCCCGGGCCGATGCAGGGGGTCGGGGTCGGGCGCTAATCCGCCGCCGCGCTGGTAAGGAGGCCGAGGGTTATCAGACCTCTCGCTGTCGAGACTGAGCGGACCGTGGTCGGCAAAACCGGCACTGCTCGGCACAGCTCGGCAATATCGGCCAAATTTGGCAAAGTCGGGAATACCGGCAGCATCGCTACTTTTCAGTGAAACCGGCAGCACCGCACTGAGTTTTAAGTATATAATTTTGTTAGTTGTGAGTTTCGTGTCTGATGCGAGCTAATGGCATTAATTCTGTTTATCTGAAATGTTCTTACATGACCTTTTGTATGCTTATTGTGAATATGTAATAGGATAAGTTTTTGTGTTCAGTTGATGGCTCCTCTGGTAAAACTGAGGAAACCCAGCTAAACAGGCAGCCTTTTGGACTTTGGACTCTCTCTCTCTCTCTCTCTCTCTCTCTCTCTCTCTCTCTCTCTCTCTCTCTCTCTCTCTCTCTCTCTCTCTCTCTCTCTCTCTCTCTCTCTCTCTCTCTCTCTCTCGACTCTCTCTCTCTCTCTCTCCACCTCTCTCTCTCCCTCTCTCTCTCCCTCTCTCTCACTTCCAGTTTTCTCTATTCCCTGTTCTATGTCTGTATCCGAGTGTGTGCGCCTCTTACTCCGTGCCCGTCTGTCTCTCGTTTTTCCCTTCCTCCCTCCCTCCTTCCATTCTTTATTCATTTTGATTTCCCTCCACCTAAGATTCATATATGCCTAACAGCTGTCATCTTTCCAACCACGACAAAGAAGTATGTTGTTTTTCTTTTGTTTTTATTTACCCGTAATAAATGCGTCATCATAACACTCGTCAATATTTAAAACACTTGCCCCTCCCGCTCAGGCTTCCCAACACAAAGGCACTGAGATCAGCATCCAGTCACCAGTGTCACACAGCCTTTGGCAGATGGGAACAAAGGAAACACGGCTAAAACGCTACACCACTGGCACTCATCATCACAGACTCGATTCACAATCCCAGGATGCTACAGAGCTCATCAAAAGCATTACCGTATAGCAACAGATTAGCACTGATGACACATCTTAACTATATTTGCTATAATTGCTTGAAAAGGGGAGGATGCATGATTACAGACATATGAATGGCGTGGTACTGCCTGAGACAATTATCTAGTGACGGCATTGGGCAATAAAACCACCACTAAATATCAGTAGCAATTGCTTGCACCGTCGGCTCAGCAGGGCCGGGTAAGGCCAGCAGAAAGAAGAATGACACGTCATTTCTTTCAAAGCCGAACAGCCGACTAGCAGCTCACATTGGCTGAGATTGACACTCGAATCCAGTAACGTAACCACCATGAACTGCATTATCGCTCCAAATCACACTGCACGGCGGGAATGGCCAACCAACAGCCCACGAATCACAATATTCACATCACTGACAGAACGGTGCCCGAAGTCACTAGTTACGGAAGGAGCGGAGGTACGTCTGCCTGAGCAGAAGCTCCTTCAGCAGGGTGAACCTAGCCTGGGGGTCGGAGAAGCGCTGGTGGATGTTCTGCCGCAGCCAGCCGGCCTCACGTGCCCTCTGCCACCTGATCCTCTCCTCCATTTCCCACTGCTGGTAGTCAAACACCCACGGCTGAGCCCCGGCGTGGACCCCGGCGGGACGCTCCTCGGCCGGCTGCTCCTGCTCCTCCGGGTCTTCGTCAGAGGACGAGGACGACCCGCTGCCGCTGCTGTCGCTGCTGCTGCTGCTGCTGCCGCTGCTGTCGCTGCTGCTGCTGCTGCTGCCGCTGTTGTCTGAGTCAGACTCTGACTCCACAGACGGCTCGGGACGTCCACCGTTCCCGTTCTCGTCTCCAGCGTCGGACAGCAGTGCCAGCAGCGGCAGCGGCAGCTCAGAGCCGTCCTGGCTGTTCTCGTCCCCGCTGACGTCTGAGCCGTCCGACCAGCAGAGCAGCTTCTGGAAAGGCGAGGGGAGCTTTGGTTAGCCTGGCAAGGCACACAGATGCTCACACAGTTTACCGACAATATATAGCAGCAGTGCGGCATTAGGTATACGCGCCTTAAATGTTGAATACCGAGTGTTATCCCGCGCCCCGTAGGGGGGGGGGCCGAAACGGCCCCCCCCTGTCCTTTTCGGTCGATATCTCCTAAACGGCTGGAGATATCGCCACCAAACTTTCAGGACCCCTCCGGGCATCAATTTTGCACATTGTGACCAAAAATTTTTCCAGAGGCTATGATAGGTTGGCCACAAATGACGTCAGAGTGACGTCATGTTCTGTCATTTTCGACCGAAAAAAGACCTTCGCGAGAAGACCTGTCAGGACTACAGCTTTGAAGATACAGAAAAATGATTAAGACATAAAAGGTGTAGAATTGACAGGGCTACAAAACTGCTATCTCGAATTTTTGAAATTTTTGAGTTTTGACCCCCAAAAATTAAAAAAACATTTTTTTGGATATATTCGCCAAAAAATCCAAAAAGTTTTTTGAGTTTCGAAAAAACCGGAATATATGTGATAGTGCCTACCGTCTTCTATCTACATACCAAATTTCAGATCGATACCTCGTTTTTTGGCCAAGTTATAGCGAAAAAACTGTTCAAAAATGATGACGTCAAATTTTCAAACTCAATTTTTGGCAATTCTAGAACTCGTAGAGCAAAACGAAGACCACCATTAGACTCCCCGTGACCAGCTGCATCGAATCGATACCCTGTGGTGACCCACATCCCTGAGCGGAGGTGCACACAATACTTGAGTTTGTGCTGTATGTGTAATTGTAATTTTGGTTCAGCGAAATGTGTAAAAAGATTAGATATTCAGAATCACTTCAAAATACAAAAAGTCTTGTTTCTAACTGCAAATAAAACTTAAAACTAAAAGTATTATTTTAACTCATACCATTAACCCATAAACTGGTGACCCCGACGTGATTTTTACATTGCTACATTGCCTAATACTATTCCTAGTTCATAGTGAATAGGTATTCCAACAACAGCAACAATGGAAGGAGAACCGGAACAGGTTGCAGGTTCCGTGATGCTTTCTAACGTAAAGCCGCCGGCGTTCATGGACACAGCCGTTGAAGGTTGGTTCGCCATAATGAATGCACAATTTCACCTGGCTCGCATCACAAGCACTCAGTCCAAGTTCTACCATGTTCTGGCGGCCCTTCCTCCTGATACGGTCAGCCGCCTCGACCCAGACGTACTCTCCAAAACGTCATTCGATGACCTGAAACAAGCCGTGATCGGTCTGTATGCTCAATCGAAGCCGGAGTTATTCGAGCGTCTTATAAGCAAGACACAGATGACCGGACGTCCATCAGCATTCCTGCATGAGCTCCGAGACACGGCGTGCAAAGTCGGGGTCGGTGAAGACCTCGTGCGCCACAAGATGATAAAGAGCTTGCCGCCCTCCGTTGGTGCCGTGCTGGCAGCCCAGCGTGACCTGACTCTGACACAGCTAGGTCAACTAGCTGATGAGCTGGTGCCGCTGATGCAGTCTTCGTGCATGGTGGCACAACCTCACAGTAGCCGGCAGTCACGAGCACGGTCACCGTCACCATCTGAGCGCTATGAGTCGGACCGCGGCGCATACTATTCAGACGGACACACGCGCCCATCGAGACAGCACAGTACCGGACAGCGATACAGCTCGCGACAGCGCAGTCCCTATCCGGATCGGGACCATCGAGAGGGTGTGTCAGCAGGACTTCAGCCGTTCCGTGAAGGACAGCGCCCCAAGGTCTGCCGAGCGCACATTTACTTTGGCGTGGAAGCGCGCACATGCAAGCCGTGGTGTCAGTGGCCTGATAAAGCACACACCAAGATGCAACCCCGTTCTCGCTCCTCCTCACCGAGGCCGTCCCAGTCGGGAAACTAGAGGGGCAGATCCCAGTTCATGCTGCTCATGGACTGCCACTCATGCAAGTAGCAGCAACACTTGGCCAAAAATCAGTTGATTTTGTCATTGACACCGGAGCAGGTGTTTCCCTCCTGCCCAAAACCGTCCCGGTTGGCTCTATCCTGCAGCCTTCAGCAGTGCGAATATCAACCGCAAACGGTGAATCTCTTCATGTTGTGGGAGAAGTCACATGTGATGTCACAATCCCTCAACTGCGCCGCACCTTCACATGGACCTTCGTGGTGGCTGACGTCACTACACCACTGCTGGGTCAGGACTTCTTGAGTCAGCACTCACTCCTGATCGACTGCGGTACCCGGACTTTGATTGACAGATCTACTGATTTGTCATCACAGTGCCGAGTCAGTAACCAATCGAAGGCCAACCTGGTGGTAAACGACCTGTCTACAGTTTCAGCTCCGATCAAGAACATCCTGGAAAGACACCGCTCAGTGCTAGAGCCATGCCAGCCAGGTGACCTGGAGGGGGCAATGAAACAGCTGCCAGGATGTCACACCATTGACACAGGCAGTGCACCACCGACATTTGCGTCACCGAGACAACTGCCACCAAACAAGCTCAAAGCCGCCAAACAGTGTTTTGACACACTGCTGAAAACTGGGGTGGTGCGGCCTTCAAAGTCTCCATGGGCCTCTCCTCTGCACATGGTGGAGAAGAAGACACCCGGTGAATGGCGCGTCACAGGGGACTACCGAGCTCTGAACTCGATCACGAAGAGGGATCGCTACCCTCTACCTCACATTCAAAGCTTGTCGACACAGCTCGCCGGAAAAACGCGCTTCAGCAAGATCGATCTGCTCCGAGCATATCACCAAATACCAGTGAGCCCAGCGGACAGCGAGAAGACTGCAGTGACCACGCCCTTCGGCCTGTATGAATACATATTCATGCCAATGGGCCTCTGCAACTCTCCAGCCACATTCCAGAGGATCATGGACACCATCTTCCGCGACGTGGACTGCGTGTTCATCTATCTCGATGACATTCTTGTGTCATCTGCGACCCAAGAACAGCACCATGCGGACCTGGAGAGAGTGTTCCGCATCTTGCACGAGCACAACCTTCGCATCTCAATAGACAAGTGCGAGTTTGACCAGCCAGAAGTCACCTACCTGGGACAGCTGGTGACATCAACTGGAATTCGTCCTCCAAAGAGCAAGGTGGAGAGCATCTCAGAAATGTGCGCGCCGAAGAAGTCGGATGATCTACGCAGATTCCTGGGCATGGTCGGCTTCCACAGGCGAATGATTCCGCATTTTGCGGAAATCGTCTTCCCACTGACCGAGCTCATGCGCTTGTACCCCAAGTCGAAGGAACTACCGTGGGGCGACAGCGAAGCCAAGGCCTTCAACGGCATCAAGACAGCACTGGAGGCCGCCTGCACTCTCCACCACACTCAGCCAAACAGCGACACCTTCCAGCTTGTCACAGACTGCTCCCAAGTCGCTGCTGGTGCAGCCCTTCATCAGATGGTCGACGGCAGTGCAGTACCGGTGAGCTTTTTCTCAAAGAAGCTGTCTGCACCGCAGCGCAAGTACTCAGCCTACGACCGAGAGCTGCTGGCTGCCTATCTCGCCACGCTGCACTTCCGAGATCTGCTCGAAGGGCGGAACGTCACGCTCTTTACAGACCACAAGCCCCTGGTCACAGCCTTCCACAGTCCTCATGTGGCGAAGTCAGATCGACAGCAAAGACACTGGTGCGTCATCACCGAGTACATCGCAGACGTAAAATACATCAGGGGCGCTGACAACATCGTCGCAGACTGCCTTTCGCGCCCTGTGAACGCCGTTCAGGTTGACGCCTGTGACCTCCCAGCCATCGCCGAGGAACAGAAGAAGGACGAAGAAATCGCAACATACCAGGATCGCCTCAAAACTGTGCCGCTGCAGAATGACTCCTCAGTGCTTTGTGACGTGTCTACGCCACAGCCGAGGCCGTTCGTTCCGCTGTCATGTCGACGAAGTGTGTTCGAGAGGTATCACAATCTTTCACATCCTGGTCTGAAAGGATCACTTCGGCTCATCAAGGCAAGATACTTCTGGCCAGACATGGATCGACAGATCAAGACGTGGGTGAAGGAATGTGTGGCTTGTCAAGAAGCCAAGGTCCATCGCCACACGAAGACCGCAACTGGAGAGTTTCACCTGCCATCATCACGTTTTGAAACGGTGCACATCGACATAGTTGGACCGCTACCACCTTCATCTCAGCATGGGCAACCGTTCCCGGCGACACATCGGTATCTACTCACCTGCATCGACCGCGCTACCCGATGGGTAGAGGTCGCGCCCATTACCGACATCACTGCCACATCAGTAGCGAACGCGCTCCTCGAGACTTGGATTGCACGGTTCGGCGTCCCTCTCTACGTGGTAACTGACCGTGGAGCCCAGTTTGAAGCCGAGCTCTTCCAACTTCTGGCTGAAATGATAGGATTTCATCGCCTCCGGACATGCGCCTACAGACCGCAAAGTAATGGAATGATTGAGAGATTTCATCGCACACTAAAGACAGCACTGAAGGCGCGGAAGGAAGACTGGCTGAAGTCACTCCCAATAATTCTCTTGGGTCTGCGTGCAATGCCAAACGAGTCTGGTGCCTCACCGTTCACAGCAGTGACAGGTGGCATGCTGCTCTGTCCAAAACTGTGCTTAGGAGAACAGTCTTCAACACGTTCTTCATTCAAGATGATCCAGGAGCTGGCCCAGCACATGACGGAACTGGATTTCACCACGGCCTCCCTCGGAACCGATCACGGTGCTGTCCAGGAGCACATTCCCAAGGACTTAATGACATGCACGCATGTGTGGGTCCGAGTGGACAGGATCCAACGTCCACTCCAAGCTCCATACCAGGGACCGCTACGTGTAGCTCACAGAGGAGCAAAGACTTTTCGCATAGAACTACCGTCTGGGGCGATAGACACTGTATCAGTGGACCGACTGAAGCCCGCCTACTTCCCGCGACATGACGACACCCGGCGGCTGGTGGAC
This sequence comes from Amphibalanus amphitrite, assembly GCF_019059575.1. Lineage (NCBI taxonomy): Eukaryota > Metazoa > Arthropoda > Thecostraca > Balanomorpha > Balanidae > Amphibalanus > Amphibalanus amphitrite. The sequence continues at coordinate 2,519 of NW_024882591.1, read as the reverse complement.
AGGGAGCAGGAGCAGCCACAGCCGAGCAGTGCCGCTGAGCCCGGTCCAGCAGAATCGGTCCCTCCAGAGGTCGTGCCGGAAGCAGAGTCACCACGTACCAGAAGTGGAAGAAGGGTTCGTTTCAGAGTGGATCCAGCGACTATATTTAGCTGAGGTGGAACCCAGAAAACGATGCTGTAGTTGTGATTTTTTCAGATTGTGTTATCTGTGACGTGTTACGTTGATTGGCACAATGTCAGCACACTACGTAACTCCGTTCTAGGTGGGGAAGTACCTGTGGTGACCCACATCCCTGAGCGGAGGTGCACACAATACTTGAGTTTGTGCTGTATGTGTAATTGTAATTTTGGTTCAGCGAAATGTGTAAAAAGATTAGATATTCAGAATCACTTCAAAATACAAAAAGTCTTGTTTCTAACTGCAAATAAAACTTAAAACTAAAAGTATTATTTTAACTCATACCATTAACCCATAACCCGTTTTATGCAAAAATATCAACTTTGAAATTTGACCTAATTTGACCTGACCTTGACCTGACCTTCACAAAAACGTGACCTAGGCTGGCCCCAAAGGCTGCCTAACCCACATAATCGCATTTGTCATGTAAAATGGACCATAAAACATGTATCACACGACACATTCATATTGTGACCCCCGGTGACCTGACCTCGCTGTGACCTGACCTGGTATCAGTGACCTCAGATAGCAAAGTATGTGTTTGACGAACAATGTACCATCGATGGTTTTCAATAAATTACCAATTTACTCGCTTTCACAGCACATTTCTTGAATTGCCTGTGAACGGTGAAAATCTGACCTTTGACCTGACCTGTGACGTCATCGGTTTGACCTAGGTCAATGAAATTTGGTCACAAGGTAGTTCCCGGGTGGGGCTATCGAACGCCGTTTGAATTTTGAAAATCGGCCGGTAACTTTCCGAGATCTTAGGGGGGGGCCGATACGGCCCCCCCCTACGGGTGGTAGGGTCCGCCGGTAGCCCTACGGGGCGCGGGTTATGCAGAAATCAAACTAGAATGACAACATGTGTTAGCTACATTACTCGTTATTCTTTAGATCAAAGTCTCGTCGCAAAATGACTCTCATTCCATATACCGGGTGGCCCAGAAAAAACGTTTCCAACTTTAAATCAATATTTCTCAGAAAGTGATAAAGATACAACATTGAAACTTCGAATAGTCAATGCGGCACATATTTTCAGTAAATGGTGGGATTTTCATGGTGTTCGGAGTAACTTTTTAAACGGTTCGTGTTTCAAGCATGCCATGTAAAAATTACTTTTTTGCTCCGATGTTTACTAACAAAATGTGAGTGAACGGGTCACTTTCACCCCCGCGGCACCGCGGCCTAGAGCCATGACTTCTACTGGCAGCTAGTCTCATTGATGGTTCGGGTCTCAGGATGACACATTCCCTCAGGCAACCACGATGGCTCTGTGCCAGCGGCATCGGAAGAAGTTTCCAGTTTTCTAACCATCTTGTGGCTCAAATGCTTTCCTGGCTGACATTCCTGGGAAAAGGTAGCTTTTCAACCAGTTTTTTTTTGTCATCTGCTGGCAGTGTTGTTTTTCATAAGCTATTCTGTGGTCTTCTGGCACAAGAACCAGTGTGCTTTAGTTTGTTTTCCGTATCCGGTCGATTTACTGTTTGATCTACTGAAAGGAGGGTAATCAGCAGTAATCCATGCACCGTGCCACTCCTGCTCGAAACATGATTTGGTGTTGAAACGAATGACATCCATGAGCACCATTTTGGCTCAGTATTTGAATATTTGGCACATAAGTGAGACAAAAATATTTAAAATAAGAACATACGTGTTGGTTTCATTCACGTGCTCTATTTTTTTTTATAACATAGGACGTCTAACCCAATCATCACTATCGTTTGACATCGGCAAAAAAAGCAAAAACCTCTTGCTTAATTCAACTCAAGATTCCCAGCTTGAAAATGATGGTATAGTGTTATAATTTGGCATACCAATGCGCAAAGAAATGACGCAAACTTGATGAAAATTTTGGCTCGCTATTTGTACTCGTATTTGATATATAGGCCTCCAAAGTTCGGAACGTTTTTTCTGGGCCACCGGTAATTCTTCTGCGTCAAAAAAGAACGGCATGCTACTAGCGCAAAAAGCATATTGCTGAATGCTCAAACAGCCACCACACAGTCTTACCTCGAAAAACTCGTCGACGTCGAACAGTTCAGCCAGGTCCTCCATCTTGCAGACTGGGACCACTCGGTGCCGGACGCTCACAAGACACTGAAGACGTCCTCACTCCTCGGCAGCACGAGCGCAACTGGGGTACTGTGCCCTCTGAACCCCCTTCCAGAGCGTTCGTTTCGTCCTCGGGACATTTCCCACACTCTGTGCTGGGAAACCGGTCCAGGGGTCCGAAATTTCGAGGGAGGGGGTTTGGCTCGTTATGACCAAATGTGTACCAGGTCAAAGATAGTGACGGGCTAAAAATGTCAATCAAACCTGCCATCTGCACCCTCCAGGTA